>NC_064811.1:5315869-5467399 GCF_023721935.1 Panthera uncia
TGATGATGATGAGCTATGGACCATGAGCTACCAGAGATAATGTTGGTGATGGTGATGGTGATGGTAGAGATGATGGTGATGATGATGGTGATGATGGTGATGCTGTCAACAGGCTGTTGGGCTATTGAGCAGGCTTCTGAACTTCTCCAAGTCTCAAGTTCTTTACCACAAAGATCTTAAGCTCCACTTTGCAGGATACTGTGAGGATTACATGACTGGAGGTAAAAGTAGGACTAGCTACGTAATTGGTGGCGTCTAGTGTGAAAAGAAACATGCAAGGCCCTTGTCCAAATCTTAGCAAGAATTTCAAGGTGGCTACAGCAGAATGTTATACCAAGCACAGGCACTACTGAATATGGTGCCCCGGGTGGCCCAGCCATCCCTAGGTGAAGGCACCTGCACGTAGTAGGTTCTCAGTCGATGCCAGTCCCACTGTGAGGTGGGAATTGTGCTTCCTGCTTCCTATGAAATAATGAGGCTTGGCGAGTAGTTGCTGGCTCAAGGTCATATTGATTAGTGAGTGGTTGCCAAAGTTGCCCTCACCTTAGACATGAGGCTTTTCTCTACAGTATCTGTTCACACAATTAGACAAACCATCAGTACAATTCCCCAATTCCCATGTATCTTCAGAGCAACATCCTTCTATCTCATAGTATAATTTCAATGCATGAGTTTGGCCTCTTTTGTTTTCTTGACTAGCACTGGAGAACTTTGGGAGGGGCCAGGAGGGTCTGGATTAGACACATAGGGGAGGGATGTGTGGCCACAGGGTCACAGTGGCTCAGAAGCAGCCTACCTCATTCCATTTTCTATCTTACTTGATAAGAGAAGAGCCCATGAAATCGCTCGTGACCAGCTGGAGGACAGATCTATTTTGGGATGGCTTTAGTAGAATAATAAACATAACCAAATTGTCCTTGAAAATCAAGGAGTGGGCTTGGGAGATGACCTGGGCATGAGAATGTGGGTCTGTGACTCAGGCAGCCTCACGGTGAGCAGTTTCGTGACGTCCTGCTGGGACGATGGTGGCTCCCGCTGTACTCCCAGTGGTGCTAACGCGATCAGTCCCTGGAACATGCACTGAGCGGTTCCCAGCATCAGATTCAGCTCCAAGATCATCCTAAGGATACACCAGAGGACCACCAGCCTTCTGTCTAGGTCTGCTGGGCTGCCACAACATAACACCACAGACCAGGGTGCTTAACAACAGAAACTTATGTCCTCCTAATGGAGTGTCTTCATATCCCCATTATTGAATGGAGGCTAGAAGTCCAAGATCAAGGTGTCGGCAGGTCGACTTCCTTAAGGCATCTCTCCCTGGCATATAAATGGCTGTCTTCTCTCTGTGTCCTCACATGGTCATCCCTCTGTGTGCATCTGTGTTTAAATATCTTCTTCTCATAAGGACACCAGTCAGACTGGATTAGAGCTGAGTCTGAAGATCCCATTTTATCTCAATTACTTCTTTAAAGGCCTGATCTCCAAATATAGTCATATTCTGAGGTGCTGGGGTTAAAGCTTCAACATATGAATTTTGTAGGGAACACAGTTCAGCCCCAAACACCCTCTCATGGGATTATGTGAGGAGGAGAGAGCCCTCTTGACCTTGGGGTACAGAAGTGGGGGTGGGAGCTGCCTACTCTGGACAGTTGTGAGAGGAATAGGGGTTCAGGAAGAGCCAGTTTCCCTGAAGTCAGGAAGGAGGCACGCAGTGAGCTCTAAGGATAAAGATGTCAGAGAGAATTGTAGACTGAGTAGTGGAGTTCAAGGGGACCCTGGTGAGAGGTCTGGGAAGATGGAGAACAGAGAGTGGGGGGCAGCCAGGCTAGTAGAGAAGCTAACGCCACAGGCTGGTTTGAATCCAGCCTATGAGATTGGTAATTATCTCATAAGGTAATGATAATTGGTAATTATCTCATAAGGAATAGTGAAAGATCCATATAGCATCCCAATAACTGGGTACTCTCAGCCTCATGGTTATCACTGACCAGCAAACGTGGGGAGGAGAGAGCTTGGTTCGGGCTGAATCCAGAGGCTTCTTCCTCTTGGTGTTCCTTTCCTACTGACCTTAGCATTGACCCCTGAAGTCTCTTTGAGGTCTATCAGCACAGCCCAGAGCTACCCAGTGGTTTCACTTGGCTGCACAGAGCCTATCACCTGCCCTCTCCCAGATCTCCCAATGGCTGGGCAGAACTGTCATACTCCTGTAGGGGAAGCTTCTTCCACTTGGGGACAGGCATCAAGGTGCTGAGGGCCCATGCCGGAGAGGGCCAGAGACGGAAATGAAGCCTGGGGCTTTGGAATGGGGCTCCACAGAGACTCCTAGCCACAACCCCACCTGCTGGACCAGTGTTTCTCAAAGAAGGCTCCACCGACCAGCTGCAGGCATGCTGATCACACATGCACACTCGGGGACCCCAACCCAGACACAGGAAGTCTGGATCTGGAGGCCTGGCCGGTGGCCTGCTCTCCTGGCGTGGATTTGCACCCTCAAGTTTGAGAACCATCACAATGACCTCTGGTTCCACTCTCCTCTTCACCACTTTTTTCCTTGCCTGTGTTCCATTCCCACTTAGCCAGTGTTTCACAAAGTGTGTAACATTCCCAGTGGCCAGTATGATTATTTTGGGTGCTATGTGGACAGGACCCTACCAGACATTTTAGCTCTTTAGATTCTCCTGATCATGTCAAGAAGCAAGACTCAACCTGGCGGCCCTATATCTTCAGTATTAAAAAAATTTTTTTAATGTTTATTTATTTATGAGAGACAGAGGGAGAGAGAGACACACACACACACACACACAGAGAGAGAGACAGGGAGGAGCAGAGAGAGAGGAAGACAGGATTGAAAGCAGGCTCTGCACTGACAGCACAGAGCCCGATGCAGGGCTCAAACTCATGAACCATGAGATCATGACCTGAGTTGAAGCCTGATGCTTAACTGAGCGAGCCACCCAGGTGCCACCCTGTGCCCTTTTAACACAGAGAGAGAGAGTAGGACTCTGCTTATACTCTTGGTGGGTTCCCAATCTAACCCAAACTTTATAGTACTATTTCATTTTCATTTATTTTCTTTACATTTATATTAAAAGCAAGTAATATTGGCCATTTAAGATACTTATGTAAAGTCTTTTTAAAAATACATGCATTAAATGAAAGACAAAGAATCGGCAAAGAAAAATACCAAGGAGGCATTTGGTGGGAGGTGTGACAGGACACACACTGGATCTGAGGTTGTGAACCGTTTCTCTATCAGCCTGGAATGCAGTCTGAGAAGCTCAACCCCATGAAGCCGAGCTCTTAATGTTTTACCCCTTTTGCTGCTGTTTCAAATTTGAGAACTCTTTGTTATGCCTCAATAAGAAATATGAATTTTAATGGTGAAATTTTAGGCATCGGGGACAGATATATTTTTTTTTATTTTTTTTAACGTTTATTTATTTTTGAGACAGAGAGAGACAGAGCATGAACGGGGGAGGGGCAGAGAGAGGGAGACACAGAATCGGAAGCAGGCTCCAGGCTCTGAGCCGTCAGCCCAGAGCCCGACGCGGGGCTCGAACTCACGGACCGCGAGATCGTGACCTGAGCTGAAGTCCGACGCCCAACCGACTGAGCCACCCAGGCGCCCCGAGGACAGATATTTTTAAATTTGAAGGTATTTCTGAACACCCCACACCACACAGAAGTCCCGCGACCTCCTAGAATGAAGCCTGACCGCGGCACGTAGGGGAACGCAATCCACAAGCTCCATCAGGACAAAGATGCCAAAAGCTGGCGGGAGGCAAAGGGGCTGTGGGCGTGCCTGGGGGGTTCACAGCCCTTCTGAGGATGGACATGGGAGCTCACAGCCCCTTCCGAGGGTGGGCGACTCAGAGGAGACTTGCTGCATTTTGGAAGCAGGGGGGCAGGGGACTCTGGGTAGACTGGGAGGATGCCGGGAGCCCCATGAGCAGTGGGCGGGGTGGAGGGGGAGGCAGGTGCAATGGGGGAGGGGTCGGGATGAGGAGTGGGCTGGGGTGATACCTGCAGACACGGGCATGGCCAGCTGCTGCCTAACCAGGCCCGGGAGGCACCTGTCTGTGCTACACTGTGGGGGCCCCCCTGACAGCCCCTGCCACCAGCCAGCCTTTTCCCACCTTGCCCTTTATTATGAGGGAGCACTTACCAGTGGCCAGCAGTCATTAGAGGAAAACCTTTAAAATGAAAGACAATGACCAAAATAAACAGATAAAAGGCCCTCAGAGGACAGAGAAACAAATGTAGGGGAGAGGGAACTTGGAAATAACCGTAACTAATATCCTCAGAGAGGGAGAAGAAGATATTGCGCCCATAAAACAAAGATGCTACGGAAAAGGAACAATCAGAAAATGAGAGAGGCTCTCGTCGGAGAACTGCAAAACAAACCAAGAGTCGGGCTCGGAAGATTCTGAGGTCAAGGACATTTCCCAGGGAGGAGCCTAAGAAGTCCTGGAGATGGAAAATAAGGGGAGAAAGAGAAGCAGAGGGGATAATTCTAGCAAGTCCGACACCCAAATAATTGATAGGAGTTCCAGGAAGACAAGAGTTGAATACAGGAGAACCTGGTTCTCCTGGGGAGGAGGCTGGGGAAACAGGTGTGCATGGGGAGGGAGGGAGGGGGGTGTCCTGTGGGACCTCAGATAAATGATCTGCACAGGCAGAGAGGCCCGATGCGGGCGCAGAATGCTGGCACTGAGGCTGGAAATGGGCAGGCAGGATGGTGTAGGCTGGGCCAGTGCAGCCCAGACGTCCACCACGCAAGGCTGTGAGGACCACAGGCCTTGGGCGGTGACTTCGGATGCACACGTGACCTCATTCTGTTGCACTGGATCACGGGGTGATCAAGTTATTCTCTACCAATTCTCATTCAGGTCAAAAAGCTTTCTCAGTTGGATCTGGAATCTTTTTAACATCAGATACCTGCTAATTTCCCTTTAACAAAGAGCAGAGAGCAGGACCACTGCCTTCCGCAGCAGGTGACAAGGGGTCAGCAGGGCTCTAGGGGAGGGTCCTTCCGGTGGCTCTAAGTGTTCTCTGGCTTGTGGCTGCATCACTGAACTCCCTGCCTCTGTCTTCATGGCCTTCTCTCCCCTGTGTCTTTGTGTGTCCAGTTCTGTCTCTGGTAAGGACACCAGTCATTGGCTATAGGGCCTATGATGATTAATTTTATGTGTCAACTTGCCTGGGCCATGGGGTGCCCAGATAGTTGGTGCCCAGATATTCTAGGTGTGCACGTGAGGATGTTTTTGGAGAAGAATGACATTTGAACCCATACGCTGAGTAAATCACATTGCCTCCCCAATGTGGGAGGGCCTCCTCCAATCAGGTGAGGCCTGACTACAGCAAGAAGGTTGCTGAACTTTTAGGAGAGAACGGTTTCCCACCTGACTGCCTTTGAACTTGAACTGATATATCAGCTTCTCTTGGGTCTTGAACCTGCTGACCTCTGGACGCTAACTATACCACTGGCTCTCCTGGCTGCCCAGCTTGAGGACTAACCCTATGGATGTGAGGCCCTGCCCACCTCTGTAGTCACGTGAGCCAGTTCTCTATCTATCTATGTATCTGTCTATCTATCTATCTATCTATCTATCCATCCATCCATCCATCCATCCATCCTATTGGCTCTGTTTCTCTGGCAGCCCTGACTGAGACAGATGGGCAAGTTATATGCAAGAGTACTCACAAACTGAGGCCTCCTTATGATTCTCTGTTTTCTGGGTGATTCCTGCTGATGCTTCAAGCCACAGCTAAAGCTCCCCACCCCCCGCCAAGAAAGCCTTCCCTGTCCCCAGGGCTGACCCTACCGAAGCTCTAATCACATCTCTCAGTTGGTGTGAACAAAATGTGGGTCTACTAGGCAGCATTCAGTTCATCTTTGTTGACCTCAGGTGAGTGAAACGAGGGCTCACCACACAAGCTGTGGGTCTCATGTCTTGAAGGAGCTCAACTCTGTTGAACCCAATCTTACGCTTTATTGGGCTCATTGCAAAATAACCCCTGTGCTTTCATGCTCTGGAGCATGAAACGCCCTGCAAAAATCAGTCTGAATTCAGGAAAGAAATACAGATGTGTGGTGGAGAGGAAGAGCTGGGATATTAGCCTGATAGAATCTCCTTTCTCCTGCTGGAGGCTTGAGCTAAAAGTGTGGATGCAGTTACTGCAGCAATGATAGGGATGAGCCGAAACCTTATTAAATAGTCCACTGACCCAGAAAAGATGAGAGCAAAGCTATCATCTTCTCCCATTTAAACACTCTGAAGTTTCTGCTCTAGCATAGGATGAAACAGTAGATTAATGACAATTCCCTCCATAGGACGCCAATATAGAACAGCAATGACAAGGTCTCAAATGTGAGCTAGAGTTGAGAGAGCAAGATGCCTTGAGTCCTGGCCTGCCCGAAGCTTCAAGGCTCCTGCACAGAGAATGGATGGCACCGTGGTGTTCTCAGCAAATTAACCAAGTCCACGCACAACCTGGCTGAACGGAGGGGGCAGGAACCTGGGGGGTGGGGTGGGGGTGGAGGACCAGGTGGCAGTTTCAAAGTCTTGTTCATCGGCCAGAAATTCACTGAGATCGGCCTCCCACCCTTTGCTTCCACATTTCCCGCCTCATGCTGGCTACCATGGTCCCCGGTGCTTTGTCTTCCATTCTCAAATGTAAGTCCTTCTGACCACCAGTGCTCGCCTCTCCTCAGTGGGGTCAGTCTTCTCATTCTGGACCACCTGCTCTATCTGCTTCCCTGTCTGCAGGGATGATTGGGGTCAACTCAAGTACAAGCCACCTGTTGGCCTATTTCCAAGGACAGAGAGAAGTGTCTTGTGGCTCCCAGAGGACAGGTCTATCATCATCTGGCTGTGTTCTGCATGGAGGGGATGTCATCCCTATACGGTACTGTCACCTCTTGGGACACTGCCCCTCCCTGCTCTCCTTGCCCCAAGTTCCAGAGACCAGAATCCTGGGATCATCCCACAAGATAATATGTTTGAAAAAATTTATATCCACTGTATTGCATAAGGCTTTGCGAAGTGGCTTCTACTACACATACATTAGGACTGGATTATAAAAGAAATACTGATAACCATGATAATGTGGGGGAAATAGAATGGGAGCCCTATGAACACTGCACCTATACAGCACTTTTGTATTAATTAGAAAGGCTCCCCTCCCTCTACAGACAGGGGTCAGCAACCTACCTCTTGGAGCACAAATCCTGTTTTTGTACATCAAGGTTTATTGGAATGTAGTGACTTCCACCAGTTGTCAGGTGGTCTATGAGTATCTCCACAGCACAGTGGAGGCGCTGAGTGGTCATGACAAAGCCCCTCCAACCTAAGGGCTGGAATCCAGCGTCCTCTTTCCCATCTACTGCCCCGCCTTGTGTTATCTTCCCAGCCAGCCTGTGAGGGCCATAAGACAAGAGACAGCCCAAGAGTGACGAAGACTGTCTTCTTGACTCAACTTTAGACTGGCTCCTCTGAGCCTTCTTTTGCACCAGACCTTGTCCTGGGGCCCTGTGTTTGGCCCACGGGGCCCTATTTCAGGAGGAATTCTGCTGAGACAGTTTGGCAATAACTCCCATCCTTGAAAGCTGATCCAACTCTTCATGCCCACCCCTCATATCTGATCACGCTCATCTGTCTTCAGCGAAAATATCGTTGAGTTGGTTCAGACAGAAATCTATGTTTAATGTTTCCTCTTAGCAAATTTTCATCCACGATCCTCCATTCTGCTTCTTAGCTAGAAGTCCCCATCGGTCCCTTCCTGTATTTGGAGTTAAGCCCAATCCTTCTTCTTTATTGCAATGGCCTTGGCTTCTTGCAAAAGATCTGCCCAGAGTCTTTTCTACCATTCTAACAAGTGTGTTGTTCTTTCACAGAGATGAACACCTCACCTGAGGTCCCACGGCCAGTAAGTGGTGTCTCCAGGGTCCCCACCCAGGTTCTACGGCGGCCAGTCCAGTGACGTTACTCTGTGGCACCTGCCTCTCCAGGTAGGAATCCAAGCTCAGAAGCTGTTTGCACATCCTGAACTATGGAATTGAGTTGCAGGGTCACTTCTGCTTGAATAAAAGGTTGTTTCTCACCCCAGAAGTGTAAACCAACCTCTGACTCACTCTCCAGATCACAATCTTTACCGTCAGATGCCATCAGTCACTCTTTGGGATTTAACTCTCCCTCAAGGGTTTCCAAAGGGTTTCACTTGTTATTCCTTCAGAAACATGGCATGCCTCCAATATAGCAGGTGCTGAGTTAGCCATGAGAGTGCCCCAGTGAGGGAGAAGATGCCTGTAAGAACCACCACTGATCTGCTTGACACAGTCCTATTCAATGTGCTGGTTCGCAACTACATAGGCATTAATCTTGGCCCATATCTGGGGAATTCCCCCAATGGGATCAGGATTGAGATCTTCATGCTCCCTGAGAAATGGCCACCAGGCCCAAGGAGCGGATGTGCCTGTTGGCACAACTGGTCTGATCACCAACAGCCTTTGGGCTCACCAAATCCTCACATAAGCAACAGAAGAGAGCAGAGTGGGGGAGTCATCAGGTGCAACATGCCTGCATGGAGAAGGGAGCTGTACTTTTTCCTCTCCTGCCATGAGCTGCATTTGGCCAAGTACAAGTCAACTTCTGGAGGGAAATGTGAGCACGGCCAGTGTCTTATGTTATCACTGCTTATCAGGCTATTTAAATCAGGTCATCTTTATTCTCAAATCCTTGCCCATTTGTGCCATAGCGAATGTCCTTTCTCTGTTGGAGAGCAGATTCCCATTTTGGGGAAACTCCATTACGTCCCAGGAAAGGTTGACAAAGTCCAACCTAGAGTTTAAAACTCCATTCTCATATAAGATTCAGAGCTTTGCCTTCCCCCATCACTGAAGGCGTGACTGAAGGACACAGAGGTAGGAAGGGGCTTAACTGTGCTATCCTTTGTTTTCCCTCTCTGCCCAGGAATGTGAGGGTGGAGGGAAGGGTCTGCCTCTGATATACCCCCAGTTCCTCTCTTTCCTGGGTCTCCAGCGTGTGGGATCAAAGAAGGAACTTACATAATCTGTGGTTGAAGTGTGTGGGTATGGACAAGTCACCTGGCATTTCATTGTTGGTACAGGGGGGCTGCCATCCCTCCTGCCTAGGTGTCTATCCCTGGATGCACCTTCTCTCCAGCATCCTACTCAGTGGTCCTCCAGCCCCCGATGAAATGGGGTCAGTGAAAGCCAACTACATACTTACTGCTGGGTGAGGCTGCCGGCCACAGGGCTGGACAGCTCCAAATCCTTCTTTACATGATGGAGAATCCAACCAGCCTCCTGCCATGTTCACTGTCGTGTTCCACTTCTGACCCCTGGGACCACACAATTTAAGCATCTTCCATTTGACAAATGGAAGGGCATAAAGAGCTATCCTGGGGCTCCCCTGGAGCATTTCTGAGTCATGGGCCTTTTGACGGGCATCGACAAAATAAACATCGTCAATGTCTTATAAAAAGCCCACGTGTTGCTTTTTTTTCTTTTTAATCTTAGTTCTAGGGGAAATGTGAATTATTTCCAGGTGAAAAGGGTGCTTTTCTTCATTCTTCTGAAATTACAATCTAAATATGGAGGGAAGGGGAAGGGCAGAGTCCCTGCACTGAAATCGGCAGATGCGGGCTTAAACTCCTCCCCCACTTAAATTAGCCTCATCACCTCCCACAAACTACTTAAGCTCCCTGAACCTCCATGCTCAAAGCTCCTTGAGGGAGGGGAGTGGCAACTAACGCCCAACGGACATGGTGGGCGCGAGGGTTAACAAGATGGCGCGCGTAACAGAGCCAACAGACCCCGTGGTGCAGCGGGTGTGCTGTCAGGGGCAGCTGTCACCAGGACTACCATCTGTATCGCTTATTGCAACCTGTCTTCTGAAATTAGTAGTCCAGGAACTTGGCATCAACTTCGACAAAGACATGGTCAGGATCTGGCCCCTGGTCCATCTATGTAAAAGGCCAGGTGCTTCTACTCAATGCAAAACACTACAAGAGGCAGCCAGGAAGTCAGGTACGGCTGATGCCATTTGAGTCGTCACCTGGGCCATGGGAGGGGGCCATCTGTGCTTCTTGTCCCCTTTAGTGGGACTGATATGAGAATCTCCTTTTCCTGCACGTGTTGCTTGGGTACCTCCCAGGCACTGAGCATCTTCTCACGCACGATTTTACTTCATTTCCACCACCAGCCAGGAGTGACCAATACTCACCCCGTTTTGAAGATGAGGAAAACGAGGACTGAAGAGACTGATAAACTTGTTCCCGTGACCCAGGGAGAAACTGGAAGACCAACCTCCAAACTCAGTTTTCTTTAATCTCTGCTTTAATCTATCTGCCTGTCCAAGCCTTCAGGAAGGTAACAGGTGGCTTAGCTCAACAACTGGACCAAGCAGCGGACAGGACACATGCTAGGAATGTCCTTGCAGCAACCCTGAGGTTCCCAGCACCATACCCACTTTCGAGGAAGAAAATGGGCCTGAGGCTCGGGACTGAAGCAATTTTCCGTGGAGCGCACCACTGGGTTCAATCTCCGAGGCTGGATCCCCTGCTCATGGCTTCTCATGTTCTCTTCCCATTTATCAGCCACCCAGCCTCCTCTGGAAGTAGATTCGGGGGATGCATACATCTTACAGAAATAAATACACAGCAAGAGGATACATCCACATCCGTATGACCGTGAGCCGTCCACAAAGTCAGCACACATCAGCGAACATCGCCGAGCATGACGGTGTGGAGTCCCAAGTTCTAAATCAAGACCTGTTATGCTGCCCTTTACAGTCCCACGCCCTCCGAGGTCTAATGTGTAGAAACACACCTCTGCAGTGAGCACACGCGCACACACGCCCACTCTTTCCCCCCTGACTCACTAGTCCATCTCGAAAAATGAGCAGTGCCAACCTTGGGAGGAGCTCCCAGGTTAACGCTCCAATACCCTCCAGGGACATCTGTGCTAAAACGTTAGGAATGGCACCTGCTGCCCGCCCCTCCCCCCATGGGAATTCTCTGGATTTTCATGCAATTGGTGAAGTGGAAGGTTTTCAAACATGAAAATCTCTCCCCAGCACAGCATCGAATTTTGCTGTAGAGAACAGAATGTGACTTCATATGCAGCTTTTTCAGAATGCACATAAGCAAGCTGAATGGTGCAGGCAAGTAAGGAATCTTTCAATGAGAATGCAAATAGCTTGTATTTAGGATTTAATTTCAAGAAATCTTTGAGAGTCTTACTGTTCAATTCATTCACTCCTTCTAGGTCTTTCTAGAACCTACTGTATACCAGGCACTGTGTTCTACCCTGAAGGCAGCAAGGTGCATAAAGGGTTCACACTAAGCCCCCAGTCTGGTGGAGGAGGCAGATATGTAAATAAGTCATTGTTGTCATAGAAATATGCAAAAGTTCAGTGGAAACACAGAAGAGGGAATAACTACATTGTTGAAAAGAATCTGGAAGGTTTCCCAGAAGAGGCAGTATTTTTTCCCCAGGAAGCGTTCATGGAAGAGAGGCATTCAGGCTGAGAACACTGTGAACAAGCCCTAATGGTCTGTGTGTGTATGTACGTGTATGTGTGCATATGTGTGCGTGTATGTGTGTATATGTGTGTATGCATGTGTGTATGTGCATATGTGCTAATGTATGTGAGCACGTATGTGTATATGTGTGCGCATGTGTATATGTGCGTATGGGTGTGTATGTGTGTGCATATGTGTGCATGTGTATGTGCGTGTGTGTGTATGTGTGTGCCTATGTGCGAATGTGTATGTATGTGTGTGCATGTGTGCGTTGTATGTATCTGTGTGTATGTATGTGTGTGTGTGTGTGGACTAGAGAACCGTGTGTTTTCTGCTTAGCATGGCCTCCTGCCCTCTTCTTCTGGTTGCTTTGGGGAGCTCCTACCCCTCCCACTGTGGCCCCAGAGGGGCTGCCCACAGAGCTCAGAGGGGGTGGATGCATGGTTCAAGTTGGCTGCATCACAGTCTTCCATCCCTCTGGCTACCAGAATTACTTAGGGATAGTCATGCGACTCGAGCAGAACCAATCAGATGTTTCTCTGGGATTAATATATGAATTTGGTGAAAAGAGAAGACCACTTTCAGAGAGAGGATCTCTTTTGCACTGCTGGTGGGAATGCAAACTGGAAAACAGTGTGGAGGTTCCTCAAAAAATTAAAAATAGAACAACCCTACGACCCAGCAATTGCACTACTAGGTATTTACCCGAGAGATACAGGTGTGCTGTTTTGAAAGGGCACATGCACCCTAATTTTTTGTAGCGCCACTACCAACAATAGCCAAATTATGGAAAGAGCTCCAATGTCCATCGACAGATGAATGGATAAAGAAGATGTAGTATACATATACAACAGAGTATTACTTGGCAATCAAAAAGAATGAAATCTTGCCATTTGCAACTACGTGGATAGAACTGGAGGGTATTATGCTAGGTGAAATGAGCCAGTCAGAGAAAGACAAATATCATATGACTTCACTCATATGAGGACTTTACGTTAGAAAACAGATGAACATAAGGGAAGGGAAGCAAAAATAATATAAAAACAGGGAGGGGGACAAAGCATAAGAGACTCATAAATATGGAGAACAAACAGAGGGTAACTGGAGGGGGTGTGGGAGGGTGGATGGGCTAAATTGGTAAGGGGCACTAAGGAATCTACTCCTGAAATCACTGTTGCGTTATATGCTAACTAACTTCGATGTAAATTAAAAAATTAAAAAAAAAAAAAAAAAGAGAAGACCCACTTGCACTGTGGTGGTCCAGCTGGGCAGATGGTAGTATGGGGTTGCTGCCCATGGAAAAGAGCCAGTTCACCAAATGAAGCTAGCAGAGACCTACAGAGCAAGATCTCTCTCTCTCTCTGTCTGTCTCTCTCTCTGTCTGTCTCTCTCCCTCTCTCTCAGACTGAGTCTCAACAACATCAGATATGCTGAACTTCCAGATTTTTTAAATCAAATTTCCATTTTTTCTCAAACTGGTTGGGTATGGGCTTCTATCAGTCTGAACTCAAAGCAACTTTGACAAGTTGCCATACCTTAGGGGCTTAACGGGACTAGAAGAAAAAAGGCGAATTAGGATCGAATCATGACGGTAACAAGACATTCAGACTTTACTCTGAAGGCAGGGGGAGTCAGTGAACGATTTTGAGAAGCACAGTCACACAGTTCTATTTGTTTTATTTTTAATTTTTTTTTAAGTTTTATTTACTTTGAGAGAGCGCAAGTGGGGGTGGGGGGACACACACACACAGAGAGAGAGAGAGAGAGAGAGAGAGAGAGAGAATCCCAAGCAGGCTCCATGCTGCCAGCACAGAGCCGGATGCAGGGCTCCAACTCACGAACTGGGAGATCAGGACCTGAGCCAAAATGAAGAGTTGCTCAACTGAGTGAGCCAACCAGGCACCTCCACGGTTCTATTGTTTTAAAAAGACATCTCCAGCAGGGGGATGAGTCAGGGTATCTTTCATTCATTCATTCGTTCACACAAGTATTGTGGGAGCTTCCACTTACCGAGATGGGGTGGAGAGAGAAGGATGCGTATTTTGAAACTGATAATTTCTGATTTGTGCCAGGACGCAGTTTTCCACTTTAGTAACTGAGATTATTTAATTAGCAATGAATGTGGAATTTTTCTATGTTAAATGATGGAGTAAACACTTCAAAGCAACGTCTCTCACGCCGCAGAAGCTCGCAGGTGATGGGACATGTGTCACAATTAGCAAGCACATCAACCGATAAAGAAAACAAAGAACAGTCACGAGAGGGGGGCTGGCCCGCTGCATTTCTCCACTTATAACCCTGGCTGGTTGCAGCAGCTCTGCTCTGCATGATTTCTTCTTCGGAGCCTTGAACCGGAAGTCATTCTGTGTTGGCCTAAAAGCCTCAACCTCTGACAACTCTTATAGTTTCTAAAAGAGGCAATGCCAGGTACAGAACCCGAGCCAAGGCCATGGGGCTGGCTCCAAGGCTGGAGTCCGTGTTTATTGTGCAAAGTCTGCCCAGAGCCCACAGGAGACACGTCACCGAGGCCCTGGACCCGGAGCCGGCACACGAGTGGCAGGACCTGCTTCCAGCCTTGGCTAACTCCGTGGTCGTGGCAAGTCACAGCCCCTCCCTCAACCTCCATTCTATCTGCAAAATGAGCGGAATCATAACATTTAGCCCAAGCTGAAGGATTGTTGCATGAATTAGATGAAATAATAGAAGATTCTCTAAAGTTAAAATTCAAGCTATGAAAACATTTATGTAAAGCATGTATTTATATAAAAGGTGTAGAATTTTTTTTTAAACAATTTTTTTAATGTTTATTTATTTTTGAGAGACAGAGAGAAACAGAGCATGAGCAGGGGAGGGGCAAAGAGAGAGGGGGACACAGAATCCGAGCAGGCTCCAGGCTCCGAGCCGTCAGCACAGAGCCTGACACGGGGCTCGAACTCACAAACTGTGAGATCATGACCTGAGCTGAAGTCGGACGCCCAACCGACTGAGCCACCCCGGTGCCCCAATTTTTTTTAATTCAAGTAGAATTAACACCAAGCGTTATATTAGTTTCAGGTGTACGGTATAATGATTCAGTAATTCTATACACTTCTCAGGGCTCATCATAAGAGTAATCTTAATTTCCCTTCACCTACGTCATGCCTCCCCCCACCCACCTCCACTCGGGCAACCAACAATTTGTTCTCTGTATTTAAGAGTATGGTTTTTTGTTTGTCTCCTTTTTTTTTCTTTTTTGTTTCCTAAATTACACAGATGAATGAAATCATATAGTACTTGTCTTTCTCTGACTTATTTCACTTAGCATAATACACCCTAGGTCCATCCCTGTTGTAGTAAAAGCCAAGATTTCATTCTTTTTTATGGCTAATACTCTATTATACACACACACACACATTCCATTATATATACACACACACTGTACATATATACAATGCAATATACATTATATATACACATTATATATTACATATTATACATATACATTACACACACACATCTTCTTTATCCATTCATCAATGGACACTTGGGTTGTTGCGGTAAACATAGGGGTGCCTATTTCTTTTTCAATTAGTGTTTTAGTTTTCTTTGGGTAAGCTCAGTAGAGAAGTTACTGGATCATATGGGAGTTCTATTTTTAATTTTTTGAGGAACTTCCACGCTGTTCTCCATAGTTGCTGCACCAATTTACATTCCCATCAACGGTGCACTAGGGTTCCGTTTTCTCCACATCCTTGCTAATACTTGTCCTTTCTTGTGTTTTAGATTTTAGCCATTCTGCCAGGTGTGAAGCGGCATCTCATTGTGGTTTTAATTTGCACTTCTCCGATGATTAGTGATGTTGAGCATCTTTTCATGTGTCTGTTGGCCACCTGGATGTCTTCTTTGAAAAAATGTCTATCCAGGTCTTTTGCCCATTTTTAAGTTGGATTATTTATTTTATCTGGTGTTGAGCTGTAGAAGTTCTTTGTGTATTTCAGACATTAACCCCTTATCGGATATATCATTTGCAAATATCTTCTGCCATTCAGTAGATTGCCTTTTTGTTTTGTTCATGGTGTCCTTGACTGTGCAAAAGCTTTTTATTTTGGTGTCGTACCAGTAGTTTAATTCTACTTTTGTTTCCCTTGCTTCAGAAGATACACCTAGAAAAATGTTTCGATAGCCAATGTCAAAGAAATTCCTGCCTATGACTTCGGGTCTCAAATTTAGGTCGCTAACCCATTTTGAGTTTATTTTTGTGAACGAGGTAAGAAAGTGGTCCAGTTTCATTCTTTTGCATGTAGCTGTCCAGTCTTCCCAACACTATTTGTTAAAGAAACTGTCTTTTCCTCACTGCATATTCTTGCCTCCTTTGTCATAGATTAATTGACCATATAATTGTTTGTTCCTAGGCTCTCTATCCTGTTCCATGGATCTATTTTTGTGCTAGTGCCATACTGTTTTGATGCTACAGCTTTGTAGTATATCTTGAAATAGAGGACTGCTCATCTCCAGCTTTGTTATTATTTCTTAAGACTGCCTTGATTATTTGGAGTCATACAAACTTTGGGTCTATACAAACTTTGGGTCTGTACAAACTTGATTATTTGTTCTAGTTCTGTGAAAAATGCTGTTGGTATTTTGATAGGGATCACATTAAATTTGTAGATGGCTTTGGGTAGTTTGAACATTTTAATATTAATTGGTGCCTCCAATCCATGAGCATGGAATATCTTTCCATTTATTTGTGTCATCTTCAATTTCCTTCATCAATTTTGGACAGTTTTCAGAGTACAGGTTAAGTTTATTCCCAGATATTTTATGTTTGGTGCAAATGTAAATGCGATTGTTTTCTTAATTTCCCTTTCTGCTTTTATTACTGTACAGAAATGCAATGCATTTCTGTATATTAATTTTGTATCTTGCAACATTTCTGGGTTCATTTATCAGTTTGAGTGGGTTTTTTTGGTGGGAAAATGTGTACAATCTTATTCAGGGATTCTAGGGTCATGTGTCACACATTCTTGATAGTCAAGCACCGTGTTAGGCCTTGGGGCTACACTGAAAATGGGAACATGGCTCCAAGCTTGTGGGGACAGAAACCAAGGGGGAGAAAGACATCAACCAACTATAAGGATGGACATGTGATAGTGGAGGACTGTACAAGGTACTCTGGCAGCAGAGAGGGCAAAACATGGAGCTTCAAAGCCACGTGCTTCCCTCCAACGTCACAGCCATTGTGGAAAGGATAACACTTGAGCTGGAAGTGACATCATAACAACAATGTTCTAGGGAAAACTGGAGGGTGGGAGTTGGGGAGAAGCCAGGATACCACTCTGGGCAGAGCTGCCTCTCTCTGTGTTTTCATCCCAGCCTGTGGCATATAGTCCCTGCCTCAATGGTACTGCTGAGCTCCAGCTCTCACCGAGCTGGTCCTCTGAGGGCCCAGCTGCTGCAGAGATCTGGATCCAGGGCTCCATGACAGCACCTTCCCCGTCCCTCTGTCCCTGTGTCCCTCCAGCTTCAGGGTATGTAGCCACTTCCTGCTGCTGCTAATTTCCATGTTGCCTCATCATCCATTTGCCCCTCAATACAGAAGAGATACATCCATGTCACCAATTCCCTGAACTAAGTTCCTTCTGTTTGAGATACTCAGGTGGTCTCTATTTTCTGCCTGCATCCTGACCTATATATACATATGTATGTATGTATGTATCAATTAGGCCAAGTGAACAATGATAACAGACGGAGGCAGAGAGGTGAACCAGGATTTTGAACCTCAGTGAACATGGAAGACAGATTTGGGTGGGGGGGTTCCCACAATGACAGCACCTGCTAATGTGCAAACAGCTCATGAGCAGATAGGGGCTTAAATGTATCCATTCGACTTCTGGGGCTTCACTGACCGTGTATGATTTGTTTGCGGCTTCGAATCTGAGATACCCATTTGAAGTCAAGGAACCCACGTAAAATTCCTGCTTTCAGCTCTGAAAGTTGCTCCCTGCGATATACCATTTTTATTGCCTTTTCGAAAAAATAGTTCACAGGGCTCCATATATCTTGATGGCGATGAAATCTGTCACGTTAAAAGGAAGTTTGTTTACCACCGCAGAGGAAAAAAAAATCCGGTTCCTGTCTCAAACCACTGAGAATTTGCAAGTTCCTTCCACGGTGGTAGAAGGAAGCAATCTCATTAGTGTGAGTACCAGAGGTTAATTCTAATGGTTAGTATCCTGCAACCTGACGCACTGATTTCAAGTTTTCCTTTCACATAAGTATCACATGACTTTAACACTCGTGGCCATATCCCCGGCTGCCCTGACCTAAGCTTCTCTCTCTTAGAATGTCTGCTGCATGTGGCTGTTACACGCATCTTCCCTGAGTGTGCTATTCCTCTCCCCAGGGTCTACAGAAGAAAGCCTGAATCCTTCAGCCCAGCAGTGAGGCTCCTCATTAGAAGACTCCAGCCCAGACGGTTTCTCAAAAAATTAAAAATAGAGTCACCCCACAATCCAGCAATTCCACTTCTGGGCCTCACCTCTCAAAACCGTTCGGAGCAGCATTGTTAGCGATAGGCAAAAAAGATGGAAGCAAACCAAATGTCCGCAGACAGATGAATGGATAAACGAAATGTGGTCTACCCACGTCACGGGATATTATTCAGCCTTAGAAAAAAGAAAGGAAACTCCTGGGGGCACCTGGGTGGCTCCGTCCATTGGTTAAGCATCTAACTCTTGATTTTGGCTCAGGTCACGATCTCACGGTTGTGGGATCGAGCCCTGCACTGGGCTCTGTGCTGAGTGTGGAACCTGCTTGGGATTCTCTCTCTCTCCTCCTCTCTCTGTCCCTCCCCTTTCGTGCCCTCTCTCTCAGAAAAATAAAATAATATAAACATTAAAAAAAAAAAGAAAAAAAGGAAATTCCTACAACATGGATGAAAACGCAGGGCATTATGCTAAGTGAAGTAAGCCACTCAAAAAAAGACAAACCCTGTGTGATTCCACTTCCATGAGATACCAACCAGAGCAGTCAACTTCGTAGAGAGAGAAAGTAGAATGGTGGGTGCTGGGGGCTGGCGGGGGGAGGGGCGGGGAATGGGGAGCTGGTATTTAATGGACATCTCTGGATTCTCAGTTTGGGAAGATAAAAAGTTCTGGAGATTGGTTGTAGAACAGTGTGAACGTACTTAACATTACTGAACTGTATAGCTAAAAATGGCTAAAATGGTAAACTTTACATGCTGAGTATTTTACAACTGAAAGAAAAACCATGGAAAGGACTCTAGTTCAGCCTTCCAGCTTCACCCTCTATTGGCTCTAAAGCTATCTGGTTGACACCCACCCAATGTACCCGGAGCCTCCAAGCACATTTGATCCCGCTCTGCCTGCGTTGGTGCGCCCTCCCATACGCAACAGCTGCAATTATCAGAAGACAGCCGGCCCCTCACAGCAGAGCACACCCCCTCCTACTGCGCAAAGGGTTGTCTGATCTCAGCCGACACCTCCTCCCTAGGGTGGGCCCACAGTGACACTGTCCCTGACTTAGGGCTTCTTGCAAAGCATGCGGAGCTCGCTGCCTTGTTTTGTTGTAACTTGTGAGCCTATCGGATCTTCCCCGCACTGGGTGTGGAGTACTTTGAGGACTGGCGTGGTTCTGCCCCAATTCTGTCACCCCAGAACGAGGCATTGGATCTGGCATCTCGAAGCAGGGCTTGCCAAATGGACCACAAGTGTTCTTTTGAGTCTCTTTCCAGGTAACTGAACTGTGGTTGGTGTGGCCAACAGGGGTATTAGGGCAGATCATCTGAGCCTCCATCGACATGTTTCTCTGATGTCCAACAAGAGCCTCGCCTTCTCCTTGTCTATAGGAGGGAAGGCTGCCCCCCCGCCAGTCCAGCTCCCACATAGCAACCAGAATGATCCTGTACAGAGCAGCAAGCACCCACCTCCACTGAACATATAGATCAAGTCATGCCGCTGCTATGTTGAAAGCCCGGCAATAGCTCTCCACTCTCTCAGGATAAAAGCTGAAGCTGCTAAATCCCATTACCCTCTGTTCACCTCTCTCCCTGGCCTCCCCTCCACCACTCTCCCTGTGCTCACACTGCTCCGGTCATGCCGATCTCCTGGCTGTTCCTGAGACACACCCAGCACACTGTCATCTCGGGGCCTCCATGCCGCTGCCTTCGAAAGGGTACCTCAGGATTGCCACACCTCACCCCCCACTTCCTCCAGCTCCCTGCTCACATGTCCCTGTATCAGAGATGTCTTCCTCTGACCACTCTCCTAAAGCCGAAGCAAGCCAGACCCCCACCCGTGGTTCACTCTGTGTTGCCACAGAATTTGACAGCACTTGTCATCCTCTGACATGTTACATACGTATTTGTTTATTCGTTTTCTGCATCACTCCATTAGAACACATGCACAAAGAAGGCAGAAACTTGATCAGGTCAAGTGCACTGCTAGTGCTGCATCCATAGCCTGACATGATGTAGGTACTTGGTAAGTCACTACTGAGTGGATGGATGGATGGAAGGATGGATGGAAGGATGGATGGATGGATGATGGATACATGGATGAACTGATGGATGATGGATGGATGATAGATGGATGGATGGATGGACTGATGGATGGATGGACGGACTGATGGATGGATGGACTGATGGAAGGAAGGAAGGAAGGAAGGAAGGAAGGAAGGGTGTATGGAAGGAAGGATGGATGGATGGATGGATGGAAGGAAGGAAGGTAGGTAGGAAGGAAGGAAGGGTGGATGGGTGGATGGAAGGAAGGATGGATGGATGGACTGATAGATGGATGGATGGATGGATGGATGGATGGACTGATAGATGGAAGGAAGGAAGGTAGGAAGGAAGAATGGATGGATGGGTGGACTGATGGATGGGTAGAAGGAAGGAAGGAAGGAAGGAAGGAAGGAAGGATGGATGGATGGACTGATGGATGGATGGATGGATGGACTGATGGATGGATGGATGGATGGACTGATAGATGGAAGGAAGGAAGGACTGATGGATGGGTAGAAGGAAGGAAGGAAGGAAGGAAGGAAGGAAGGAAGGAAGGAAGGACTGATGGATGGATGGATGGATGGATAGACTGATGGATGGATGGATGAATAAATACCTGTGGTGACTGCACAGTTGTCAGGTTTAGCACAAGGGAGTAATGCCACACCAACCTGTAAATATGGAAAATCTGCACCATCTTCCTCTCTTCTTTCCTTATCTCAATCCCCACATAACATTAAGGAATGATTTCAACAATCCTTGTGGTAACCGTCACAAGATAGAGCCCACATTTAATAATCTTGCGCTCAAGGTCCTGCACAAAGAGACTTGGAGTAAACCAACCCGTTTTCTGTGTTAAGTCCTCCTGGAAACATGCTCTCCGCCATCTGTCCCTATTGTTAAAATGCCGTTCAGACTTCAAAGCCCATTTCCTCCCCAAACCCGAGCAAGGCATAAAGCATACGTGATCTCCCACTTCTCAGAACTATTGCGTTGTGTCCCCACCTATCTCTCTTATGATTCATATCTTTCCCACCCCTGTCTTTTCCTCATGTGTAAAAGGGGAGAGGGACTACACTGAGTTGTAATAAGATACATACACTGGCAACTGTGTGTACGTATGTGTGTATATGTGTGCTTGTACATATACATATATGCATACGTACATATATCCTGGCACATGGCGGTGAGGTCCCAAACGTGCTAACTCTTCTTACTAATAACAATGTGCTCCTCCCATAGGACTGAGGCTTCTTGAGAGTTTTGTTTCTGTCCTTAATGCCCAGGCTCTGACCTTTCTCTGGTACTGTTTTTTGACGGACTGAATGAAGGATACCAGTTAGGGAAGGGATTCAGAGATGAGGGGAACAGCATGGGAACAAGGCTTCAGAAATCTTCGTGTTTTTGCTGCGTGCTGACATTTCCAACGATGCTGACCCGATTTCCTGACACTGCATTCATTGAATTCGTTTTGAACTTCTTCTGTAAAACAGCCTCTAATTTATTGAATCCATTTAGAGGCTTGCTTTCTGCTTTCATATTCTGCTCCCAGATTTCATTCCAGTTTCTCTGACGTTAAGTTGAGACCCAGGTCCTTATTTCAAAAATTTATTATCGAACATAAACACTCTCTGCCCAACTGCAGGAGCAATTTACACCCAGCAGATGGAAGAGTCCCTTTAAGGGATAAATTAGATTCTCTCGTACATCACTTTTATATCATCACGGAGCCATAAATTCTCACAATGCTGGCCTGTAACAGAAGGGAAACCAAGCTCCGTGCCCGGAAATAACCAGGTTACTCCTGAAATTGAATTGGAATTTCCATCCCAAGTGATGCTTCTGCATGCCTTCCAGTTTTTTCCATCGGAAGATTTCTTGCCAGTTGCTAAGACCCCAGTACCACAGTAATGAAGAGGCACGGCTGATGTGGGCCCTCTTGGACCTGAGGAGGATGGCAGGTTGTTCTTGGCACAGTGACGGCAGGGAAGGGTTGGGAGGACACTTAGACTGACAAAAATAGGTCCTATCGGTTTTATCGTAGGCTTATTGGTCATTATTGTTTTATTGTGGATCTCACCGAAGGCCTGGAGTGTGCCAGACAGGCACTATGTCAGGAGTTCTAAATGGCTCGCTCATTCCATTTCCATGTAAGCCAATTTTGAAGGTGACAAAACTGAGGCGTGATGAGATGAATTTTTCTGAGCTCCTACAGCTGGCATAAGTGGTGGCGTCAGGACTCCAAACTGGGCAGTCCAATCCAACGCGCATGGGTGACAGACATGACACGGGACAGAGCTGAGTCCAAGCACAAAGTGCCAAAATTTAGGGTGATGTTAAAGTGATTTCTATAGCTCTGAATTTTTATCAAATGTATTTTCTTTCCTTCCAAGATACTGCCTCTCCTCAATCATGTAGTTTTCAGCAAAGAACTGGAAATATATGTATATGAAGCATAATTTTAATCAGCATTAAAAATACACTAATTTCTATAGGAAAAAGGGACACTGCATTTGAATTCACAGATTGACGTATGCATAAATAAAACATTGCTGCTATGAAAATACAACTAACAAAAAATAAAGCTCCTGTTTGAGAAGCACCTTCCCTTTAGGGAGAAAGTTATTTACATCTTGATTTTCTTCATTAAAAGGGTAACCAGCTCTATTCCTAGGTATTTTACGATTCTTGGTGCAATTGTGAATGGGATCGGTTTTTTTTATTCGTCTTTCTGTTGCTTCATTATTAGTGTATAAGAATGTAACTGATTTCTGTACATTAATTTTGTATCCTGCGACTTGTTGAATTCATGTATCAGTTCTAGCAGACTTTTGGTGGAGTCTGTGGGGTTTACCTAACCAAAGATGTAAAATATCTGTATGCTGAAAGCTATAGAAAGCTTATGAAGGAAATTGAAGAAGATACAAAGAAATGGAAAAACATTCCGTGTTCATGGAAGAATAAATATTGTTAAAATGTCAATACTACCCAAAGCTATCTACACATTCCATGCAATCCCAATAAAAACTGCACTGGCATTCTTCTCGAAGCTAGAACAAGCAATCCTAAAATTTGTATGGAACCACAAAAGACTCCGAATAGCCAAAGTAATATTGAAGAAGAAAACGAAAGCGGGAGGCATCACAATCCCAGACTTTAGCCTCTGTTACAAAGTTGTAATCATCAAGACAGCATGGTACTGGCACGAAAACAGACACAGAGACTAATGGAATGAATAGAAAACCCCAGAATTAGACCCACAAAAGTATGGCCAACTAGTCTTTGACAAAGCAGGAAAGAACATCCAATGGAAAAAAGACAGTCTCTTTAACGAATGGTGCTGGGAGAACTGGACAGCAACATGCAGAAGATTGAAACTAGACCACTTTCTCACACCATTCACAAAAATAAACTCAAAATGGATAAAGGACCTGAATGTGAGACAGGAAACCATCAAAACCCTAGAGGAGAAAGCAGGAAAAAAACCTCTCTGATCTCAGCCGTAGCAATTTCTTACTGGACACATCTCCAAAGGCAAGGGAATTAAAAGCAAAAATGAACTATTGGGACCTCATGAAGATAAAAAGGTTCTGCACTGCAAAGGAAACAATCAACAAAACTAAAAGGCAACCGAAAGAATGGGAAAAGACATTTGCAAATGACACATCAGACAAAGGGCTAGCATCCAAAATCTATAAAGAACTCACCAAACACCACACCCGAAAAACAAATAATCCAGTGAAGAAATGGGCAGAAAACATGAATAGACACTTTTCTAAAGAAGACATCTAGATGGACAACAGGCACATGAAAAGATGCTCAATGTCACTCCTCATCAGGGAAATACAAATCAAAACGACACTGAAATATCACCTCATGCCAGTCAGAGCGGCTAAAATGAACATATCAGGAGACCACAGATGCTGGTGAGGATGTGGAGAAACGGGAACCCTCTTGCACTGTTGGTGGGAATGCAAACTGGTGTAGCCACTCTGGAAAACAGTGTGGAGGTTCCTCAAAAAATTAAAAATAGATCTACCCTATGACCCAGCAATAGCACTGCTAGGAATTTACCCAAGGGATACAGGAGTGCTGATGCATAGGGGAACTTGTACCCCAATGTTTATAGCAGCACTTTCAACAATAGCCAAATTATGGAAAGGGCTAAGTGTCCATCAACTGATGAATGGATAAAGAAATTGTGGTTTATATATACAATGGAATACTACGTGGCAATGAGAAAGAATGAAATATGGCCCTTTGTAGCAACGTGGATGGAACTGGAGAGTGTGATGCTAAGTGAAATAAGTCATACAGAGAAAGACAGATACCATATGTTTTCATTCTTAATGTGGATCCTGAGAAACTTAACAGAAGACCATGGGGGAGGGGAAAGAGGGGAAAGTTAGAGAGGGAGGGAGGCAAACCGCAAGGCTCCTAAATACTGAGAACTGAGGATTGATGGGGGCTGGGGAAGAGGAGAAAGTGGGTGATGGGCATTGAGGAAGGCGCTTGTTGGGATGAGCACTGGTTGTTGTATGGAAACCAATCTGACAATAAATTTCATATTAAAAAAAAGATTCCAGATACAAATAAAAAAAAAGAAGGGTAACCAGCTCATTGCAGAAAATTTCAAAATGGAGAAAAGAAGGAAAGGGATTTGATGAAATCTCCGTTCAATGCCAGCACAAGGGGAAACCTTCTTCGAATCTTTTTCTGTTTGAGAACAGTGTTACACAATTTCATAAGCTACAAATTTTCTCTAAAGATCATAACAATAACTGCTTTTAATACTGCTTCGTTTTCTTTTCTTTTTTTTTAAGTATGTTTCATGCCCAGTGTGGAGCCCAACACGGGGCTCAAACTCACGACCCTGAGATCAAAGCCTGAGCTGAGATCAGGAGTCGGACACTTACCGACTAAGCCACCCAGGCTCCCCAGTACTGCGGGGTTTTCATAGTTAGTGTTATACATACGGGTGCACAACCGTCTCAAGTCTTCAAAGGGGAGGTATACCGTTTACGAAGCCAATTTCTTTCCTTTGGGTTATTTTAGAACGATCAATTATCATAAGTAGTGCTGTATTAAATATCCTCACATCTCGTATGCAGGCCAGACTGGAGCCATACCATACATTCCAAGAAGTGAAATCAGTGGGTTGAAGTGTATGAATATTCACAAAGTGCTTGAAACTTATTCTCAAATATATTTCCAAAAGGGTTGTTACAGTTTTTGCCACCAGCAAATATAGATTCAGACTTCCCAGAGAACGTTTTTCTAGAATGCTTTGTCTTGGGAAATACCCAAAAGCAAAGCCCAACCTAGGTACCATCATCTCCCCAAAAGTCTGGATGATCCTCAGGGACAAATTTTATCCTGGCTCGTCTGTGTTCTGAATCGCTTTCCACATGGCTCTCACCGAGCACTTCCCACACTGGCTGAGATGGTCATTATTTATGTCTGTCACCTAATCCAGCTGTGAGCCAGGGGGCAGGCGCACAGTAGGTTCTCAGTGCATAATTAAGAAGCATTTGGGTTCTGAAGAAAGGGACCGCATACTTATGTATCAGGGTTTCTATCGCGCTGTCCCGCACACAGTAAGTGCCAATTAAATACAGTAAAACCTTGGTTTGCGAGTGTAATTCATTCTGGAAACATACTTGTAATCCAAAGCAGTTGTATACCAAAGCGAATTTCCCCATAAGAAACAACGAAGACTCAGACGATTCGTCCCACAACCCAAAAACATTCACATAAAAATGGTTCCAATACTGTAACACAATACAAAATAATAAAGAAAATACAAAACATAAAGAAAAATAAATCGACCTGCAGTTACCTTTGAAAACCTTCATGGCTGGTGCGAGGGAGACAAGAGAGAGGAGGGTTACTGTGTAGGACGACTCTCAGCATTTTAGCTCAATGGAATCTTCTTCTGCATGGGGGCCCTTGTTTACGCTCTCGCGGATGTTGACTACAGTATTAATAAACTCTTGCCATGCACTGCATTTAATGTATTGGCAATAAGGCAGCAGAGGAAAGGGTCTCTATCTGCAGGCAGCCTGACCTAGAACGGGGCAAAGCACTTCTAAGCTCACTCTTGTCTGGAAAAGCAAAGGACTGTCCACAGGTGCTTTGAAGTGACCAAAAAAAAATACACGAGTGTCAGTTGTGGGCACCTTCCAACGCTCTGAAAAATCACTGATTTCTGCCAAACACCACACCTGAGACTGAGCATCCAAGCATGGGAGACGATCACCCACAATCCCACAGTAAGTGAGAGAGAGAAAGAGAGAGAGAGAGAGAGAGAGAATCATTGGCTCAGTTGTGGTCATGTGACATTCGGCATCACGTAGTACTTGTATTACAAGACACCACTCGTTTATCAAGTTAGAATTTATTAGAAATGTTTGCTCGTCCTGCGGAACACTCGCAGAACAAGTTACTCACAATCCAAGGTTTTACTGTACTTACTAACTCAATGAATGTCAACCAGAGATTCGATGTACTTCAAAGCCTGCCAGGGCAGAAAGAACCAAGTCTCAGGATATGTTCTTTCAATTCCTTGGGCCTCACTCTCTCATTGAAGGTATAAACACTTATAAATACCTACTATGTGCCAGGACCTATTTTAGGTAACCAGGAAAGAGGTGATTCTGAAAGCATCTTGAAAAAAATCCTCACTGAAGTATGAACAGAGCTCACGTGGATGCCCCGAGGAGAAGTCACCCAGAGAACGGTGGTGTCTTCGCACGGGAGTGGCCTGGAGCTGGAACGTGACTGCGGTCGGTTATACTGTGCCCTCCCGCCCCCAGAAGGTATATCCAAGTCCCAACCCTGGTACCTGTGAATGTGACCTTATTCGGCAATAAGGTCTTTGAAGATGTAATTCAATTAAGTAATTCGAGATGTGATTACTCTGGGTTTAAGGTGAGCCCCACATCTTTCAGTTCCCTGGTAGCCCTGTGGGAGGAGATCACTCCTCCTGTTAACAGAGACAAGCTCTGGGGCACCTGGGTGGCTCAGTCCGTTAAGTGTCTGACTTCAGCTCAGGTCATGATTCCAAGGTTGGTGAGTTCAAGCCCTGCGTCGGGCTCTGTGCTGACAGCTCAGAGCCTGGAACCCACTTCCGATTCTGTGTCTCCCTCTCTCTTTGCCCCACCCCTGCTTGCATTCTGTCTCTCTCTTTCAAAAATGAAGATTTAAAAAATTAAAAAAAAAAAAAAGAGACAAGCTCAAATCAGAGAGGTAATGGACTTGCCCAAGGTTGTTTGCACCTGGCACATGACACAAGACCTCTCAGCGCCAGCCCTCACGGTGGTGAGTGGGGGACCACGACCCTGCCTACACATGGGGTGCCCTTGACCCCTCACCCTATGGTCAGGTGCAGAGTCTGGGTTTCTCTTTCTCACAATCGCATTTCCCGCGTCCAACCACTCAGCAAGCTTAGGTCAGAGGCTTGGTTTGTTTGTTTACAAATTCCACTGGTCATCAGATATGACCCAAACTGGGAGCCAAGAAGGGCAGTCTACTGCCCACAACTCAATTAAAGCCCTTGAAGCCACTGGTTCAGAAAATCTTGGCTCTTCCCATCTTTCACCTACATTGCCATGACATGAGTTACAAGCTTTTGCCAAGGGAGGACATGGGATGAGCAGCCCAGCCATATTTCCACACTTGGCATAATCTCTATTCCTATCACTTGGACAGACTTGATTTCCCAATTCACTGGGATTGGCCGACGAAAAGTATCATCCCAGCCTCATGTTGCAAACAGTTTCTTGGGAAAGGCACATGGGCAATTTCCCCAAATTCTCAGTTCACCTTTACAGAATTCAGAAGGTATAAACCTAAGACCGTGAGTCTATTTACCAAACAAAAAAAAAATTAAACCATAAACACACAAGCAATGCAAACTAAGGGCACACTTTCTCTCCCCATCAATTCATGCAAAACCTACTGGACGCTGGTGCCGTGTGCACAAGAAAATAAGCAACTCGCCAGGGAATGCCAAGAACTTCAAGGAGGAAGGAGGCTGCATACGGTCACTTAAAGTAAAAGTTTTATTTGCATGTGCGAGCAAAAGCCAAAGAGTTTCGCCTTTCTATCCGTTAGTCACAGGACGTTTCCTTCATGAAAGCTTGGGTAGTGGACAGATTTTACTTGTAAATATGAGTGGAGAAGTGGGCTATCAGTGAGAGTGTGGTGATGGGGCGGGGGGTACCTACTGTTTGCTCCTGGGTTAAGTTACTTTTTCTCCATGAGACCCAGTGGTCTCACCTGTATAAGGCAGCTGATGACGGGACCCACTTCAGTTGGCTGTTTTGGGATTAGATGTGGCCCCACCTGCAAAGCACTTTAAACAGAGCTGGCACATGCAAAGCGCCTGGCAAATGTTGATGGCCATGTCGGGGGTTGCATCCGAGAAGCACGTTGATTTGTGTTTTGTAACTTCCAACGACCTGTTCTACATATGGGGACTACCCACTACATTTAAATGCTAACTGCACATAAATGTGAACAAGGCTCAGTTCCAGGCCCCGCCCTGGAAAGGACTCACTTTCTCCTCTTATTCCCACCCAAAGACACAAAATGTCAAAAATCCCATGGGTGTGTGCCTTCTTACATGCTAATATTTTTAAGATAAAATTGTCCGTGGCAAACATGAGTGGTGAACTTAAAGAGGGAGTTTGAGGCGTGTTGATTTATTTTAATGGTTTCTTTATTTTCAAAAAGAGAGAGCGAGTTGGGAGTGTCAGAGAGAGAGAGAGAGAGAGAGAGAGAGAGAGAGAATTCCAAGCAGGCTCCGTGTTGTCAGCGCAGAGCCCAACGTGGGGCTTGAACTCACGAACTGTGAGATCATGACCTGAGCCGAAACCAAGAAGCGAATGCTTAACTGAGCCACCCAAGTGCCCCAAGGCATGTGCTAATTTAAATCAGTGGAAATGTTCACACTAATGGAAGGATTGTCCCTTATCTTTCACTCACATTCTTTTGAATCTTTTGAACTTTATTACACATATTATTTATTAAAAAAATAAGATCTGGGTGTAACCCTACGCTCCACACCAAAAACAAATAAGTAAAAACAAAAATTGGAAAAAAAAGGATTCACTTCTTTATTTCCTCAGTGTATTCAATGAAGTGACAAAAAATGATACATTTGGTAAAAATCAGTATTTGTATACTTTTAGGCAATTTGTAGCAAAAAGGGTTGATAATGCTAGTTTAACTAAAGGAAGAAGCTTTCTGGTGTTTCAGGATTAAACTATTATTGGTCCTAGAGATAAAAAGTTTTTTCCCAAGGTAAAAAACTTTACAAACAAATTATTCCTGGGAAAAATCTGACAGTAAGCAGATATTTTGTTAAGGCTGAGTCCATTCAGCCCCCCACTCCAAGGCAAGGCTGGAGAGGTTTCTCTAGCACCTGACGGGACTCCTGTCCTGGGAGGAAGGACAACTGTGGGCCCGATGAGGTGAGCCATCGCTGGGACCGCTAAGTGTTGAGACTGTACATTCATTTACACATGAGGCAAAATCAGGGCCGAAAGCACAGGAGTGCACAGTACAGGCCAGCCACACTTCATCCGGAGAGCTTCCCAAGGGAGGAAAACCCCCTGTCCTGGGGGTTTCAGGCAGGCAGAGCAAAATCTGATAGAAGTCACCCCACTGGAGAAAATTGTCTCCAAAAGGAGCTTGAAGATGTTGCCCCAAACCCACTCTGGTCAGCATTTAGACCACCTACCTCTTGGTTCAAAACACCAATCAAACGGTTGCCCTTCATAGGCTCGTATTTTGCTCGTATTTGTGATCTGGATCTAAAACAGCCAGAAGAGGAGAGAATTCCTGGTGACCTGACCCTCACCTGAGCCACAAGTTCCCTTCCGATTGGCTCATTTTCCCCGAGTGGATGGACGGAATGCCACAGCTCCTACCATGGACCACGGAGACTCTAAGAAGCCATTACTATTCATTTCCTCCTTTTTTTTTTTTTTTGGATGAAAAGTAAAGTATCATACATCAAAAGAATCACGACTACATAATGGGGTAGACAGGAAAACATCAAGACGTTTTTACCCTCAAACATGAGATTTCAAAGGAGCTGCACGTCTGTGGCCCACGACTTTGGGCCCCAGCAGAGACCTTGGAGAGGTTGGCGTCTCAGATGTCAAGGGACCCACGGGCAGAAAAGTTACAGGACGCAGAGCAAGGAATGGAGATGGACTTATCGAATGTGAACTTGTATTTGTGAGTGATTTCAAGGAAGTCTGTCTTTCCTTCCTTTCTTCATTACTTCACTGATTCAGTAAATGGTCATGCTGGGCAATGAGTCAGGTGTTGAAAATCCAAAGATGAACAAGGTAGAAAAGATATCTGCCTCCAGGAAGTGGGCAGACAGGCAGGTTTCTTCTCTGGTTACCTAGAAACATGGTAAATGACTCAGTCACCCAGCTGGGATTGCATCCCAAGAAAGAAGTGGACAGTGGGCTTAGCAGGGTGGGGCACAGGATAAAGGCAGTGGGGACGCCCTCTGAGGAAGGGAGGGTCTGGTCCTTATTCTGGCTCTGTCTAGGGGTTGCCCAGACAGGACATCAGTTAGTCAGGACATAACCTTAGCTTGCCTTTTGCATCTGGGAAGGCAGCAAGGTGTGATGGAGACAGACTCTGACTACAAGCCACATTCCAACTTGGAACCACAATCCCGCTGCTTTTTAACAGTGTGACTTGGGGGTAGGACCTCAACCACCAGAAGCTTCACACACCCATGGAACAGAGCCTGCCTTGGGGGCATTTGTCGTTAGATTCTCAAGTGCTTATGTTCACGCTTATACGTGCATGAACACTCATTCATATCAGCACGCTGTCAGCAGTTCAAGGCAATTTGAACAATAAGTGGCTTGGTGGGGATCAGCATGGGATCTGGGGTCAGACTATCTTGGCTTAACCCTGGTTCCACCGTCTTCAGTTGGGGGCAGGGGGCAAATCACCCAATCTCTCTGCAAAATGCTGGTTGTAGTACCTAGCCCATTTTATTTTTTAAGAGTTTATTTTGAGAGAGAGAGGGAGAGGGAGAGAGAGAAATGGAGAAAGAGAATCCCAAGCAGGCTCAGTGCTGTTAGCACAGAGCCCAAAGCGAGGCTCAAACCCTCGAGCCCTCAGATCATGACTTGAGCTGAAACCAAGAGTCAGATGCTTAACCAACTGGGCCACACAGGTGCCCCTAGCCTATTTGATTGATGCCAGGATTAAATAAGCTGATATTTGTGTGTGCTCTATCTATCTATCTATCCAACACACACATTTGCATACACATGCACACGTACACATAAACACACGTGTGTGCATATGTGTGTATATATGTATATATGTACCGACATACAGAAGTTCAATAAACTTGATTCATTGTGACTTTTGCCATTCATTTGATCTTGTATGACTTGGTCCTTCTGGATACCTCGTCCAGTGACCCTGCCCTGGCTGACGATCCTTCTTGGGAAGTGCTTTTGGGGCCTTCAGAAAGGTCATTCTCAATTACCAGCTGGACCATGTCACTGCCAAGCTTCAGCCCATCTGTGGATGACACCAGCAAGGGCCTCAGGGTGTGTTCCTCACCAACCTGAGCAGGGCAGGCTCTCCCACCCACCCACCCCCCGCCCCTGCCTCTGCCCAGGCCTCCCACGTCCGGGTGCTTCTGCCCGGTGCCTCCTGTATTCCTCCTTGGGGCTAATCCCTCCTTGTCCTCAAATCACTACAAGTCGAATGTCCCAGAGGAAGCCTCCCCAGCTTCCTCTGTGTCCCCTGCCCCACCCTGCATCCCAGTCTGGGCTGGGTGCCTTCCTCAGGGCTCCCGTAGCCACTGTGTGGCCCCCTGGTGTGGGTCCCCATCTTGAATTGCAATAATTTGACCCCCAGAATGGTTGCCTCTTCCACCTAGGAGAGCTGCTCATCATTTTTTCCCAAGGGCTGGCCATCTTCCTGGTTGAAGAACGAAGGACTGACACATACACTCTACAAAGTAGATCTCTAATTGCTTGAGAACAACGGTTTATTTTCAACACTTAATGATATTCCCCTACTCAGACACTTTCAAGCTCAAGGGGTATACCCCGAAATACCTTGTGCTTTCTATAGATCCATAACGCCATCCTCAAAGGTGGGAGATTTGTCACCACCGAGTATATGAGAAAAGAGTAAACACCAGGTTCCATAGTCAGTTCTCCAGACAAAGGAAAGAGAATGAAGCTGCTACAAGATGCCAGGCACAGCTAAATGTTTTATGACCTCTTGCTCATGGAATTTGCACAACAGCCCAATGAAGTCGGCATCATCAGGTCCATTTTACAGATTTGAAAACTGAGGTCCAAATAAGCAGCTGGAGTTCAGTAACTTGCCCAAGGCCACCAAGACGGAAGACACAAGTTTCTGGTGATCCAACCGAGGCCTGCATTGGCAGAATGATGCTACAACTTTCACGTGTGGCAACTTTCAAGAAAGCGACGCCCATCTGTCTGTATAAATATGGCAGCAGGGGGCGTCTGGCTGACTCAGCTGGCAGGCAGCGCATCTGCCGACTCTTAATCTCAGGGTCATGAGTTTGAGCCCCACCCTAGGTGGGGAGCTTACTTAAAAAAATGTGGCGATGGCAATGCCTAGCACGGAAGGAGCGGGAGGTTCATAAATTCATCTGTTGAATGAACGCAACACATTGCACAGCATTATCATATATCCTTATGCCCAGCGTGTACAGCCCATAATTTCAAGTCTGAACGCACGGTGATGAAGGGACTTGTTGAATTACACGGGAGGGAAAAAAGTGGACTCAAATCCCTGCCAAGTCTACCATTTTAGAAATGGTAAGGTAGGTGGATTTTTAAACATTTCTCTAAGTTGTGAGCTCGCTCCTTTTCTCCAGGGTAGATCTGGAGTCTGAGGGCAGATGATCTGATTTTTAAGTACAGTGACTTAGAAACACTGGCTGAAATGAAAACGTGGTTCCCACCATCACTCTCATATGTCACAGTTCCAGATCCTGCCTATCTTTGGCTCTGCTCTGGGAGGCTGGTACCCATATCTCACCAACGTCCACGTGACTCCGTGTCTGGGGCAAACGAGGCCAACTGATCATCTTTTGCACACTAGTGCAGCAGCGGCTGTGATAATTCACAAATGACGTTTGTAAAACGGACCGGCAAAGAACGTGGTCCTTTGAGCACCTTCAAAGAACCCTGCCGGTGCACAGAGGCGACGGCGGCATGGGGTGACCTTCCTCAACAAATACAGCACAGCGCTTACAGACACAGAGTCTGGAGCCAGGGTTGCTGCGTGCAAAGGCCGATGAATGGCCACATAAATGGACAGCGGGCCTGCAGCGAACACGCGGCATTACACCGAACAACCCCTTTACGACTACGTACGACTACTATCATAACTTCTTCCTCCTTCCTGATCTTGTTCATTGTGTGACGTTAGCCATTTGTATCAAAATTAGGGATGCAAATAATCCAAGGAATCAGTGGTTATGCAAGTGTTCTAATATAGAAACAACCCCTATCACTTTCTCCCCATCTCTCTCTCTCCATCCATCCATCCATCCATCCATCCATCCATCCATCCATCTTGTCCAGGTGACAATTTTGGTAGACATAGCTCCTTTTCTCTAAATAATAGATAACTTTTGCATTTCAGGCTCCACCTATTGGCCTCCCACTGTGGAAAATGAGGATGTAACACTCTTCCCCCTCCCCCCATCCCCCTGGCCCCCAGAAGACACGGTCATCTTCCCCTCCAGCCATTCCCCAGTGGAGTTTTGTATTTCTGGTTAGACTGACCTTCAGGGCTGCACTGATTATGATTGTATGGAGCAAATTCACGTAATAAGCTATGCTGCACACAGACAACATCGTGTACAATGCCTCCATTCCCTAGAGTTAATAACTGCCTTTTATGTATTGTTGAGCTTCTTCCTAAACTTCTCATTTATTCAACTTCAGATGCTTCACCAACTAAATAAGTTCCTCTCAAGGCATCCAGAGGCATCAGGAATCCCACCAGCCCATGATTCCTGGAGAAGCCTGCCCCAGGGTATTTCGATCCACTCCAGTCAGCACTGGTCAGGGTCTACACCGTGGGCACAACCGACATCCTGGGACCTCCCTTTATCACCATCCTGGAGACTCCATTATGCCTCTCTCCTCTGCTGGAGCCACACATTTTCCATTCCTTCCCCCTTCCTGATTTATTCCTTTATTTTGGTGGAGTCCACCTCTTTTTCTGATAGTTCCTTGAGAAAAAGGGAATGTAAGGTACGTTTTTTGGAGACCCTGAACTTCTGGAAATGTACACCCTCACACTTGATTGAGAGCATGTGTCCGCTGCCTTCTAGCCCCTGATAAACCCCAAACACGTCTGATTCCTCAGCCTTTATAGCCTGCTGTTCATCTGTGGAAGCTTATGGGACCTGGGGTTTGTCCTGATGGGCATCTTTCAATCTGGAAACTCGGCTCTTTCAGATCCAAGAGATATTCAATAATTATTTCATTGATCATTTCTCCCACTATGTTTTCTCTCTTGTCTCTCTCTCATCTGAGGTTAGGATTACCAGACGGTTGCCTCATTTTATTCTATTTCCTCTTGTATTTTCTTTTCTATTTTTTTAAAATTTTTAATGTTTATTTATTTTTGAGAGAGAGAGACAGAGAGAGACAGAGACAGAGAGAGAGAGAGAGAGAGAGAGAGAGAGAAGGGGAGGGGCAGAGAGAGGGAGACAAAGAATCGTAAGCAGGCTCCAGGCTCCGAGCTGTCAGCACAGAGCCCGACGTGGGACCTGAACTCACAAACTGTGAGATTATAACCTGAGCCGAAGTCAGACGCTTAACCAACTGAGCCACCCAGGCGCCCCTCTCGTATTTTCTATTTATCTTTCTATATTACTGTGTGAGGGATGTCAACTTTGTCTTCTAACACATCTTTCAAGTTTTTCATTTCTACTGTCATGTTTTTAATTTAGAAGAGCTCCAATGTTTTCCAAATTTTAAATAAACATGGTGATTCTTATTATGTATTTCTTATTATATACACATTTCTTATTATATAATTGCAAAAATCTTTTTATCCCTCTGGAAATACTGATCATGGTTATTTTGCTATTTTCTCCTCCTCGCGTGGTGTCTGTTTATTCCAAGATTTGTTTTTCCTCTTTCCATTTCATTGTTTGTGCCAGGAGATTTCCATATGTCTTATAACCCTTGGTCATCGGTTACCTAGTTGGCAGCTTACGACAAATGAGTGGGGCTTGTTGGCCGTGAACTACGTGCTAAGTGGTGGTGGGGAAGCTGTGAAGTCAGGTCTCTTTGCTCTTGGATCACCCCTCACTGAAATCACAGTTTCCTGCCTGGAGGAAGGTCTGAACATGCCACTCTTGGAGCCCAGCTGGCATGGGGAGAGGTTGTGTATTTTAGCATCTGGTTGGTATACTCTTTCCTTCTAAGCTTATTTATTTATTTGGAGAGACAGAGAGAGCACGAGTGGGGGTGGGCAGAGAGAGAGGGAAACACAGAATCCCAAGCAGGCTCCGCGTTGTCAAGCACACAGCCTGACGCAGGGCTTGAACTCACCAAGGGCGAGATCGTGACCTGAGCTGAAATCAAGAGCCACACGCTCAACCGACTGAGCCACCAGGTCTCCCGATACACTCTTTTCAATACAATGTCCTAACTCAAGTAAGCTTGGTGTACTTCAGTGCAAACCCTCGCTAATTTTTGCATCTTTAGGGAGCAAACATTATTTGTCTGCTTGGGCAAAATTACTCAGACGATTCCTCAGCCATCGAGTTATTCACAATGGACAAGCAGCTCTGGGTTCTCAATACTTCCTAAAAGGCTTTCAAACAGTTCACCTTACTTTAGCCTCCTTTTTACTTCCCTTCTTCCTTCCATATATACTGATGACTGTCAGTCCCTGCCCCTAGGGAGCACTCGTCAGCGTCCATCGGCGCTCGGCTGTCCCCAGTGACAACCTGGAATTTACGTTCTTGGACACTAATCATCCACCACTCTCCGTTTTCTTTCAGAACCTCCCCCCGCCATGTTTTTCTCTAGTCTCCTCTTTAGTCTTCCCCATCTTTGTGAGTTTGTCATTTATCGAATCTTCTTGCTGCCGTTTTACCGGAGTTCCAGGAGGAACAAACTGTAGATGTGTTTGTGTGTGTGTGTGTGTGTGTGTGTGCACGCTTAATCTACCATTTTTACCTAGAAGGTCAAGTCTTTCTTTGCCATGTCTTCCAAAATCACATATGTCATAAGAAGAGCAGTGAGGCACAGTGCAAGACCCAAGGTGAACAAATCTGGAGCCACTCACGCCAGCCCCCTCCTCTGGAAAGAGCGAGAAGACTTTGCTTGTGACACCATCACTTTTGGAAGCCTCTGGCTGGCCTCCTGCCTCCGCAGACAAACTTGCTTTGCCGGCCTGCTTGGAGTGGCAGAGCTGTGCCCGGGTAGGGGGAAGCAAGGGTTCTGAGCAAGGAGCAGAAACCCAGAGCTTATACCCAGAGCCCAGGGCCAGCCCCGAGGCGTTCCCAGGAGAAAGAAATCCTCCCCACGGCACAGCACCGATTTCACGTATGGAAAGGAAGACAGTAGATTCCCTCAGACTCCCAACTAATGCCACATGACCTTTCTAACGTGAGACTCAGGGGCCAGAACATTCCAGCCTCCTGAAGTCACGCTGCAACGGAGAAGCAAAGGCCAACCACCAGCTGCGTCTCTCTGTGGCGGGGTGGTGGCCTCGGACGCAGGTGACAAGGGAGCGGGCCGACTGTAGAGGATGTAAGGGCGGGAAGAGGCTGTTCTGATGTTCCTGAGCTCCACCTGCTGCCCCTTCGGACAGACGTCGGTGAGGAAATGCCCCGCCCGGCCTCCCAGCGGGCCGTGGCCCCCAGGCACCCCTCCGGCAGCCCAGGCACCTGTGGATGATGTGGAACCTCTGCAGATACTCCAGGGCCAGCGCCAGCTCGCAGATGTACAGCTTCACCGCCCCCTCCGTGAAGTGGACGTTCTGCTGCAGGTGGTAACGCAGATCTCCGCCCAGGAGCAGGTCCACCACCATGAACATGTCCTCCTCGTCCTGGAAGGAGTACCTAGGAGCGCAGAGGGACAGAGCAGGTTAGGGGACAGAGGTGCTCCAACGTCCTCCGGACCGATGCCCCCGTTTTACAGAAGCGTCACCTGAGGCTCAGAGAGAGGCACTGGTGTCACCGAAGTCACAGGGCTCTCGCAGACAAATGGCATTTTAACCAATGCCAGACATCAACACATGACTTTAAGTTTTAAGATGTTTTAGGGGCCCCTGGGGGGTTCAGTCGGTTGGGCGTCCGACTTCGGCTCAGGTCACGATCTCGCGGTTCGTGGGCTCGAGCCCCGCGTCGGGCTCTGTGCTGACGGCTGGGAGCCTGGAGCCTGCTTCGGATTCTCTGTCTCCCTCTCTCTGCCCTGCTTGAGCACTCTCTCTTGTCTCTCTCAGAATAAATCAATAAACTTTAAAAATAGAATAGAAAAATTTTAAAGTTTTTATTTAAATTCCGGTTGATTAATATACAGTGTCCAATCTAGTGATTCAACACTTCATACACCAGGTACTCATCACAACAAAGTGCCCTCCTTAATCCCCAGCCCCATCTTCCCGAGCCCCCCCACCACCTGCTCTCTGGTGACCGTAAGCTCGTTCTCTACAGTTAAGAGTCTGTTTCTCGGTCTGTCTCTCTCCCTCTTTTTTTTTTTTTTCCTTCCTTTGCTTGTTTGCTTTGTTTCTTAAATTCCACCTCGGAGTGAAATCATATGGTACTGGTCTTTCCCTGACTGAGTAATTTCACTTAGCATAATACTTTCTAGATCCATCCATGTTGTTGCAAATGGCAGGACTTCATTCATTTTTTTTTTTTTAATGGCTGAGTAACAGTCCAGTGTATACATTGTCTTTAGTACCTGCTTTAACTAGGTGTTTTTGGGACCTGAGGTAGGTACTGTCCAAAGCTGCACCCCCCTCCCCGACGTCCCTCTCTTCCCTCCCACCACACGCGACTCCCCACACGGAGCCTGGTTCTGCGCCCACTGAATGCAGTGATGTTCTGGCAAGTCTGCGTCCAGGCCTGAAGGGAACCAGCAGTTTCTACTCGAACTGCCTTCCAGGACCCGGCCAGAGCCCAAGCCCCACGGAGAGGCCACGAGAAGGAAAACAGGAGCTCCAGCCAAAGGCCCTGGCTGAGCAACCAGGGACAGCCAGCAGCGACCGGCAGCTTGGGGGGTTTTTGGGGGGGGGGGGGGGGGTTGTCCGTTTGCTTGTTTCAGCAACAGAGAATGACACATTACTCAATCCGTTTTTACAAAATGCATTCAGGCTTCCTCGGGACTAAAGAGCCAATATATAGAACCTCAGGATGGTGTTCAAACCTCGAGAGAGGAATCTCACCCTTGTAAAATGTTTCCACATTCCATACAGAACCGTGGGAAGTTAAGGGAATCCTGAGATATAACCACAGAATGACAGACTGTTTTCATGGGGGCTTAGACCTTTGACTCAGACCCTCGGAGGTTAGACCTGGGCCATCCAGCCTCTTCCCCTCGTTCGACAGAAGAGGAAACTGGGGCCCAGAGGGAAGAAGGGACCCAGCGAGTCAACAAGAAGAGGGGCACACGAACCCCAGACCCAGTCTCTCCCCAGCGCATTTACAACCACACACCACTAGGTGGTGCTGTGACGCACGCACTGTGCTCCCCCAACCTGGGTGTGTTTCCTGGATTCAAGCGGACAATATCTCATTTAGGATTTTGCATAGTGTTCCGATGGCACTAGCCCACGTTTTCCTACCTGCCACTGCGCTGGCCCAGATTTGGCATCATGGTAATACCGGAGTCTACGATGAAGTGGGGCTCTTTGTCTCCATTCAAGAAGCGTCTGTGAAAACCATCGCTAGTTTGTGGAAACTCTGGTCTCAAAATGCCTGTCATGCCCACACTTCGGGTTCGCTGGGGATTCTCCCTCTCACCTCAGGGGCTCCTGTTGGCGCTGTCTGATGACTCCCACTCCTCCCCTTCAGCGAAGAGATGAGCAGATCTATGGCCCGGGCTGACTAGGAGGTATAGACACACGTCCCCTGGCTGCTGGTGTCAGTTCATCAGGACCCCTTGGGGTGCTCCCTGGGACGGATGAAATAAAAGCCTTCTCCTCTGGGCTTGCCAGGCTAGACGCTGTGACACCCTCTTGCCCCAAATGGGCGTACAACCCACCTGCAGCGGGAAGCGGCAGAGGGTCAAACAGGGTGAGGGCTAAACACAGGAGCCTTGTTGGAGATGCTGGCTCCAGCCTGGACAGAAGCCTGAACCTTACACTTACCACGCACAATGACGCGCCTTCTGACCTAAGCTACTTGACATGGTCTTTCTGTCATTTGGAACCCAAAGAGTCAGCTGGTACATCTCTCTGCGTATTTGCTACTGGAGAGGAGGGTTCAGATGCTCAAAAAGGAACCACAGGAATTAGCTCTAAATGCCTCCTACAGATGCCCAATTTGTATTCTGAGAGTTGAAGGACTATTGAAACATCACATGAATAACCAGTTGAGTTCTGCACCCTTGTTCACAGCTAAACTGTCAAAGGGCATCTCATTCGATATTCCGTCAGAACTCTTTGGAGGGGCAACGTGAACTTCTAGGAAAGAAACTTGCAGACCGGAGTGAATTTTAAGAGGAAATCCAACATGCGAAGAGAACAGAAATTTAAGCAATAACTCAGGTTGTTGTGGCTTTCTCTCGCCACAGATCCAGTTTTTGCCCTGGGCCATGGACTCTACATCCCCAAGGAGACTCAGCACTGTTATTGGAGAACAGACAATGACCTTTCATTTATCTCTGCAGCTTTGTGCAATGCTTCCTTTTGCCTCCTCTTGGGCTGGAATGATAAGTATGTTCTCACGATAATGCTGCACATTGTCATGGAAATGGAGATCACAAATGAGAAACCTGCACTCTATCCTGGTAACCCTGAGCCATGGAGAAATCAATTAGGCTCTCCTTCCAACATCAAAGAAGTTCAGGAGTTTGGAAGGCACCAGTTTTGGCTTGGGTGCGGAAATATACCAGCACACAGAACCCTGTGTCTGGTTTAAAAAAAATTTGTTCCTTAATTTCCAATCTTGCTCCAAAAAGCTTTAAAGGTTACTTGCAAAATACGTATCGCTTAACAAAATTAAAAGTGAGTAAGCCATAGATCGGGTCAAAGAATAAAAAAGGGATTCAAGAAACTGTAAGCAGGCAAAAATACCCCAATTCATGGTCAGCGAGCTCGTGTGTTGGCCCCAAACAGGCCATAAATGTGTGTCTAACCTTTCCGGCAAGCAGAGAAACACGATCAGCCTTATGATCCAGAGTCAACGTGGAAACAAGGAATCAGTTGTTTAGGAAAAGCATGATTATTCCTGGTACGAAGCCAGAAGAAACTTTCTCCCACTAGATTCTTACAACGATGGCATTTTGTAATGTGGCAAACAACGATCTGCATGAAGTACCTCTACAGAGTAACACGCTTAACAGGGATTTTTTTTGTACGATGTTCAAGAGACACTGAAGGCATCAAAGTCCGAGTCTGTAAAAGCAGCACCACAGGGAGAAAAGAGAGGTGGTCTGGTGTCATGCTCACGGAGGAGCTTTCTTAACCGAAGGATACATTTAGAGGAGACACCCGGTGAATGCCCTCAGGGACCGCGTCCCAAGTGTGGGATGGCCCACGCATCCACGAATCCTCAGAAGGCTTCTCTCACGCATCAGCCCGGGTGCCAGAAGCTGGGAGTCCGTGGAAGAGGTCGCCCTCGATGGCTCGCCTGAGTGTGGGGTCATCAGAAGGGGGCTGGGATTTGATGTCATGGCCATGACTAGTGCCCTGGATCAACCCACTGCTGCGGGTCCAGATTCACCCTGGACGTGGACCCCGCGCTCCCGCGTTCCCAAGGAGCTCAATATGGTCCCTGCCACCACCTCTCTGCTCTTGTCCACCCTTCTCTTCTCAGTGCGGAGCAGTGGTTCCCAACCAGGGGCAACGCTGCTCCCCTGGGACACAGAACAACGTCTGGAGATGCTTTGGGTTGTCACAACTGGGAGGAGTGCTACTGGCATCTAGGGGGTAAGGGCCGAGGATGCTGCTAAGCCTTCTCCAAGGCACAGGGTGGCCCCTCACACAAAGAATGGCCTGGTCCCAAATGTCCACAGTGCTGTGGTTGAGAAACCATGGTTTAGATTCATGCTCCTGTTCTTAGAAGCCCTCCTCCCTAACCCTGGAAGACTGAGTTGGGGGACACTCCTTTTGGTCCTTGGTGCCCTATAACAGCACTGATAAGGCGCCTACCACGGGCCAGGTACCGTTCTACGTGCTTTATGCGTGTTAATTCATTTTATTCTCCCAACAGCCCTTTGAGGTAGGTACTAGCAGGAGCCATCCTGGACAGACCTGGACACGGAGGCTCAGGGAGGTTAAAGAACATTTCCCCAGGAAATGGAAGAGCTGGGAACTGAACTAACACAACCCATCTCCAGAATCTAGAATCCCTGCCTGAGGCTCTGGCAGCACTTTCCTCGTGGCTCGGGGACCCTCTCTCTCCTGGTCTCTTCTCCCCACCAGCCAGCCATCTCCGTGTACAGGGGGGATCAGGCCTGTTTGACACTGTCCCCCTGTGTTTAGCACATTGCCCAGAGCATCATACACTCGGAATGAATGGGTCACAAACAGAGTACCCGTGGCCTGGGTGGCACGTTAAGTTAATCTGGTACTTCCTCCACAGGAGGCTGGGGCGAGGGGGAAGGCAGCACGGAAGGAGACAGGGAAGGTGGAGGGATGACTAGAGGCAAATCTCTGCTGGGTGCTGGGCTCTGCATTGGGTCGAAGTCATTGCTTATCGGAGCCTCCTTTGCTCTGGCCTCCCCCCTCCTCACAGAGACCAGGACCTCCCACTGGCCTGAGAGCGACTCTCCCAGTCTCCCTCCAAAGCCTCACTCCTGTGCAGGGAGCAGAAGTGAACCGTCTGGTGAGCTGTTGGGAAGCAGCTGCCAGTGGGCTCAGCTCGGCTCCTTCTGGGTTCCCGCCGGGCTTCTGGGTCTTCCCACAGAGGGTTTACACTCGGTCTGCTCCCTGTAATGGCCAGAGACCTGGCCAATGGAGAGGGGGCTTGCAAGGTGACCCCATATCCTTAGGGTGATTCCATTTCAAAGCCAAAGTGTTAGCAAGCCTTTGGGTGCAGAGCGAAAGCCAAGTTCTTCAATCAACTGTGTCTGCAACAAAGCTGATACTTTCACTTCCACGTGTCTGAGCCCCAGGGCGTCTCTTGAGTGGTCCCAAACTCAGGTGGGAAGGAAGGGTGCTCTCCATGGACCTCCCATCATCCCTCAGCCCTCACCCCATTTAACCATGCAAGGTGGGCATTACGCCCCTCATTTTTCCAACAGAGGAAGCCAAGGCCAAGAGAGGCTGACCTGTCCCCAGTTGGGTGACGCCCCTTCTTCAATAGCACGTCGGGTCCTCTAGAACCGGTGTCGGGAAGCTTGTGCACTGAAGGTCAGCCACGTTAACCATGGTGAGAAGACACATGAGTGCATACGAGAGTTGCTGTGTCCAGGGGGAAATCCGAGTGGGAACACCTGACCCAGCTCCTCCTTGTTTCTTTCTTTTTTTTTAACGCTTATTTATTTTTGAGAGAGGAAGAGAGAGAGAGGGAGCGAGGGAGGGGTGGGTAGCGAAAGGGAGACACAGAATCTGGAGCAGGCTCCAGGCTCCGAGCTGTCTGCACAGAGCCCGATGTGGGGCTCGAACTCACGAACCGCGAGATCATGACCTGAGCCGAAGTCGGATGCTCCACCGACTGAGCCCCCCAGGCACCCCCTCCTCTTGTTTCAGCTAACCTTGCTCGTACTTGGCACCAGGAGGCCACCAGCCAACCACGTGTTGTCGGTGGCAGGGGAGGCATGGGAAGGAAAGGGCAGGAAGTCATAAACCTTTCTTAGTGCCCCAGCACCATGGTGCCACTCAGCCATTTAAAACACACGCTTTTCGGGGCGCCTGGGTGGCTCAGTCGGTTGAGCGACCGACTTCGGCTCGGGTCATGATCTCACGGTTCGTGAGTTCAAGCCCCGCATCGGGCTTTGTGCTGCCAGCTCAGAGCCTGGAGCCTGCTTCTGATTCTGTGTCTCCCTCTCTCTCTGACCCTCCCCCACTCATGCTCTCTCTCTGCCTCAGAAATAAATAAACATTAAAAAAATTAAAAATAAATAAATCAATAAATAAAACACACGCTTTTCTCTACTTTTCTTCCCTGGGTTAAAGGGGCCAAGCCGGGAGACGCCCTGTGGGTTGGTCTTCTGGAAGCCCTAGCGGCCGGGACAAGTTGCGTGTCTCTGACATTTACCTCCTGCGTCCTTGTTGTGTGGCACCTGCCAGGACAAGGAGCTGAGCATCTCTCAGACCATTTCCTGTGCAGTCCAATCTCCAAGGGGGAGCAGACAGGGAGGAGGGCTCACCGACCACGCTCACTGCCGGTGATTCTCAGGGATTGAATGTGCAGCAAGAGAAGAGCTAAAAATACCGTCTTAGGCTCAGGAATCCAATAACGGGATGCTGGGCCTTCCGTCCGCTCATTCTGTACACATAACAAGGAGCTTATCAAATCTGAATTGTGCTTGATACACAGAAGTCTTTAATAACATCCACAATAACCTTTTTTTTAAAAAAAAAAATTTGAATTGAGCCACACAAGAGCTCAAGCCATTCATACATCCTGGCCCCCATTGTTCTCCACATCAAGCTGATTCTGTCCCTGTCCCCTTCCCAGAAGCCAGTGTTGCTGGTTGGCTTCCACCTGCCCCCTGCGGGCCAAGTGGCAGCAAGGGGACACTCTCAAACCCCATCCGGCTCCCCAGGTCCAGGCAGTTTGGGGCAGGAGGACTCCTAGGACCATGCAAAGGTGAAGGGAAGCCCAGGTTTCCTACCAGCTGCCGCGAAGCATCAGAGCTTTGCAGACCATACCGTGTGTCTACCTGTGTAAATGCAGAACACTGTTGCTGTAGCTGGATGAATTTTATTTCATTTCATGTCATTTGTATCCCGCATGATTCTCAAGGTTTGCCAGTGGCTAACAAAGCAAGACTGATGGAAGAGATAGAGAGGAAAACTGTGGAACAATGGAGAAGTACGTGTGCTGAGCACCCGGACAAGCCGAGAGCAGATAGCCCTGGCCTCCCCAGTGCGAGCAAGCACAGAGCAGAGCAGAACTCAAACCTCTCCCTCAGGGGAGTTCCAAAAGAAATGTATAACCTGCATTTTTTTTTAAAAGGGGCATTGAGGAAAAGAATGGGAAGTGAATTATGGTAATTCACACCGTGGGGGGCTTCCCATATACATTTGTATTCACGAATGGTTTGCAGCATTCTCTTACTGTACTGTCCTTATCTGCTTTGGGCGTCAGAGGAATACAAGCTTCATCAAATGAACTGGGACGCATTTACTTCTCTTCCATTTTCTGGAAGAGACCGCATAAAAAATTGTTGCTAATGCCTTAAATATTTAATAGAATTCTCCAGTGAAACCATCTGGGCAGGGGATTTTGTTTTCAGGAGCTTTTAAATTATGAATTCAATTTATTTCCTCGTTACAGGATTATGGGGTTAATTTTTTTTCTGGGTTCGGTTTTGGTACTTTGTGGAGTTTGAAGAATTGGTCCATTTCTTCTACGCTGTCCAATGTATGAGTATGAAATTGTTCCCAGTACTTCTAACTCTCCTCTTCATGGCTGCGAGATCTGCAGTGATCGCCTGTGTTTTATTTCTGATGTTCGTACCTTGTCTCTTCCCTCAGCTTATATATGTCAGTCTCGCCAGAGGCTTATCAGTCTTTTTAATTATTTTTTGAAGAACCAGCTGACTGTTCCATTGTTTTTTTTTTTTTTTCCTATGGCTCTCCTATTTTCAATTTCATTGATTCCACTCTTGATTATTTCCTTCCTCTGCTTGATTTGGGTTTATTTTTCTCTTTGTTTTTAAGTTGTTTTTTTTTTTTTGAGATCAACACTAGATGATTAATTTGAGACCTTTCCCCTCTTCTAATGCAAGCATTTAGAGCTATTGACACTGCCATCCCTGTCGTAGATGGATTCCACAAATTTTAATATGTTGTGTTTTCATTTTCATACACATATGTATCTTTATTTCTTTTAAGCCTTCTTCTTTGACCCAAGAATCATTAGAGGTTTGTGCTTAACTTCTCAGGATTTGGATCTTTGCTTGCTGTCTTTCTGTTACTGATTTTACTTTGTTTCTGTCATGGGTGGAGAACACGCTTTGTCATTTTATTTCTTAAAATTTGTCAAGGTTCCTTCTGCGGCCCAGGAATTGGTATATCTGTATGAATGATCCGTGGGCCCTTGGAAAAGACGCATATCCTACTGTTAAATGATCTGTAAATGTCAGTCACGTGCTAAATGATTGATAGTGTTTCAGTTCTTACATCTTCACTGACTTTCTACCTAGGAATGAATGTCCAAGTCCCCGCCGAAAATTGTGGATATTTTTTGCTTCTCCTTTCAGCTCCATCAACTCGTGGTTCATGTATTTTGAACTTGTGATGTTTGACTCATTTACAATTCATTCTTTAAAATTTTTTTTTTCAACGTTTTTTATTTATTTTTGGGACAGAGAGAGACAGAGCATGAACGGGGGAGGGGCAGAGAGAGAGGGAGACACAGAATCGGAAACAGGCTCCAGGCTCCGAGCCATCAGCCCAGAGCCTGACGCGGGGCTCGAACTCACGGACCGCGAGATCGTGACCTGGCTGAAGTCGGACGCTTAACCGACTGCGCCACCCAGGCGCCCCTACAATTCATTCTTACTTGGCTCATTTTTAATATGGTATCATCCTACATCATATTATCATGCATAAATTGTTTTTGCTTTTTCATTGTTGTAAGTAATGTTACAACGAGGCTCTCGATACATTTCTTCTTGTGCTTACAGACACAAGATACTTTACTAAACAAATATTCACTGAGCACCCACGACACGTCAGACACGTCAGTCAGTCACGGGTCTAGGTGTTTTAGATAATGCACATACAGAACAGAAACCATGTTCCCGTCTCCGTGAGATCTCCATAGGAGACATTAAGGCATGCTGATTAGGAGAATGAGGGACACTCTCGCCACTGTTATTCGACATAGTTTTGGAAGTCTTAGCCTCTGCAATCAGACAACACAAAGAAATAAAAGGCATCCAATTTGGCCAGGAGGAGGTCAAACTTTCACTCTTTGCAGATGACATGATACTCTATATGGAAAACCCCAAAGATTCCACCAAAAAACTGCTAGAACTGATTCATGAATTCAGCAAAGTGGCAAGATATAAAATCAATGCACAGAAATCAGTTGCATTCTTATACACCAATAATGAAGCAACAGAAAGAGAAATCAAAGAATTGGTCCCATTTACAATTGCACCCATAAAATACCTAGGAATAATCCTAACCAAAGAGGTGAAAAATCTATACACTGAAAACTATAGAAATCTTATGAAAGAAATTGAAAAAAAGCACAAAAAAAAGGAAAAATATTTCATGCTCCTGAATTGGAAGAATATTGTTAAAATGACAATATTACCCAAAGCCATCTACATATTCAATGCAATACCTATATTAAAACAACACCAGCATTCTTCACAGAGCTAGAACAAACAATCCTAAAATTCATGTGGAACCACAAAGACCCCCCAAATAGCCAAAACAATCCTGAAAAAGAAAACCAAAATTGGAGGCATCACAATCCCAGACTTCAAGATGTATTACAAAGCTGTAATCATCATAACAGTATGGCACTGGCACAAAAACAGACACCCATATCAATGGAACAGAAGAGAGAACCCAGAATTGGACCCACAAATGTATGGCCAACTAACCTCTGACAAAGCAGGAAAGAATATCCAATGGAATAAAGACAGTCTCTTCAGCAAGTGGTGCTGGGAAAAGTGGACAGCGACATGCAGAAGAATGAACCTGGACCGCTTTCTTACACCAGACACAAAAATAAACTCAGCGTGGATGAAAGACCTCAATGTAAGAGAGGAAGCCATCAAAATCGAGGAGAAAACAGGCAAAAACCTCTTTGACCTCAGCCACAGCAAATTCTTACTTGACATGTCTCTGGAGGCAAGGGAAAGAAGAGCAAAAATGAACTCTTGGGACATCATCAAAATAAAAAGCTTCTGCACAGTGAAGGAAACAATCACAAAACTAAAAGGCAACTGATGGAATGGGAGAAGATATTTTCAAATGACATCTCAGATAAAGGGTTAGTATCCAAAATATATACAGAACTTATCAAAGACCACATCCTCCTCAAAAATAATCCAGTGAAGAAATGGGAAAAAGACATGAATAGACACTTCTCCAAAGAAGTCATCCAGATGGCTAATAGACACATGAAAAGATACTCAACATCACTCATCATCAGGGAAATACAAATCAAAACCACAATTAGATACCCCATCACACCTGTCAGAATAGCTAACATTAACAACTCAGGCAACAATGGATGTTGGTGAGGATGAGGGGAAAGAGGATCTTCACACTGCTGGTGGGCAGGCAAGTTGGTGCAGTCACTCTGGAAAACAGTGCGTAGGTTCCTCAAAAAATTAAAAATAGAACTACCCTACGACCAAGCAATTGCACTAGTAGGTATTTATCCAAAGGATACAGGGGTGCTGATTTGAGGGGGCACATGCACCCCAATGTTTATAGCAGCACTATCAACAATAGCCAAAGTATGGAAAGAGCCTAACTGTCCATCGGTGGATGAATGGATAAAGAAGAAGTGGTATAGATATACAAAGGAATATTACTCACCTATCAAAAAGAAAGAAATCTTGCCATTTGTAACAATGTGGATGGATCTAGAGTGTATTATGCTATGCAAAATAAGTCAGTGAGAGGAAGGCAAATATATGATTTCACTCATATGTGAAATTTAATACACAAAACAGATGGACATAAGGGAAGGGAAGCAAAAATAATATAGAAACAGGGAGGGAGACAAACTGTAAGAGACTCTTCAGTATAGAGAACAAACTGAGAGTTGATGGTGGGGTGTTGGGTGGGGAAAAGGGCTAAAGGGGTGAGGGGCATTAAGGAGGGTACTTGTTGGGATGAGCACTGGGTGTTATATGTAAGAGATGAATCACTAACTCTATTCCTGAAATTATTATCACACTACATGTTAACTAACTTGGATTTAAATTTAAGATAATAAAAAACAAATAAACAAACTTAAAAAAACGTTAGTGAATAAACAAAATAGGAAAAATATAAAGAAATAGGAGACTTGAACTGCATTACATCCCAAAGAACAAAAACAAAAAAACTCCAGTACCATTGATAGAACACTCAGGCAATAATAGCCAAATATACATTCTTCTGAAGTACACATGAAGAATTATCCAGGCTAGACCATGTGTTAGACTATAAAACAAGTCTCAATAAACTTAAAATGACTGAAATCATATAAAGTATGTTCCATGATGACAAAGAAATGAATTTAGGTATAAATAGAAGAAAAGTTTGGAAGTTCACAAATTCGTAGAAAGTCAACAACACAATGCTAAGCAGCCAGTGGTTCAATGAAGAAATCACAAGGAAGTTTATCTTTAAGTTTATAAACAGAAAATATTTTGAGATGAATGGAAACAAAATTGCAACATATAAAAATTGGGATGCAGCTTAAACACTCTTTAGTTGTAAACATCTATGTTAAAAAAGAAGAAAAACCTCAAATCAATAACCCAAGCTTCTACTTTAAGAAAATTGAAAAAAGAAAAGCAAAATAAACCCCAAACAAGCAGAAGGAGATAATAACGATTAGAGCAGGATTTAATGAAAGGGAAAGTAGAAAAACAATAGAGAAAAACAACAGGAACAAAAATTGGTTCTTCGTGACAGCAACAAAATTGCCATCCTTAGCTAGACTAAGGAAGGAAAGAAAAAAGAGACAAAGTATTACATTAGGAATGACAGAGGAAACATCACTACCAACCTTAAAAAAGATTATAAAAGAATACTATAAAGAATTTTATATCGGGGCACCTGGGTGGCTCAGTCGGTTGGGCGTCCGACTTCAGCTCAGGTCATGATCTCATGGTTTGTGCGTTCGAGTCCCGCATCGGGCCCTATGCTGACGGCTCAGAGCCTGGAGCCTGCTTTGGATCCTGTGCCTCCCTCTCTCTGCCCCTCCCCTGCTCACGCTCTGTCTCTGTCTCTCTCAAAAATAAATAAACCTTAAAAAAAACTTAATAAAGAATTTTATATCAACAAATCAGATAACCTAGATGAAATGGACAAATTCATAGAAATATGTAAAGTATAAAATTCATTCAAAAAGAAATATAAAATCTGAACATTTTTATTCAGAGTTTTATTTAGAGTTTTAGTAAGTGAAGAAACTGGATTAGCAATAGTAATAATAACCACCCACAAAGTAAAGTTCAGAATAATATGGCTTCACTGGTGAATTTTACCAAACACTGAAGAACAATGAGCAACAATGCTTTGCAGATTCTTCCAAAAAATAGAAGAGGAGAGAATACTTCTCAACTCATTGTAGGAGGCATGTTTTATCCTGTTACTAAACTCAAACACATCACAAGGAAGAAAAACTACAGACCAATATCCTTTATAAATACAGACACAAAAATCCTCAACAAAATACTATGAACAGAATCCAGCCACATACACAATTATACATCGTGACCCAATACAATTTATGATAGAAATGCAAGGTTGGTTTCATATACAAAAGTCAACATGAAATAGGATATTAATAGAATACGATCATCTCAATAGCCACAGAAGAATTTGACAACATTCAACACCTTTTCATGATAAAAAGTGGTCAACGGGGCGCCTGGGTGGCGCAGTCGGTTAAGCGTCCGACTTCAGCCAGGTCACGATCTCGCGGTCCGTGAGTTCGAGCCCCGCATCAGGCTCTGGGCTGATGGCTCGGAGCCTGGAGCCTGTTTCCGATTCTGTCTCCCTCTCTCTGCCCCTCCCCTGTTCATGCTCTGTCTCTCTCTGTCCCAAAAATAAATAAAAAACGTTGAAAATTAAAAAAAAAAAAAAAAGTGGTCAACAAACTAGGAAGAGAATAAAGCTCCCTCAACGTGATAAGAGTCATCTGCCAAAAACCCACAATCAAATCAGACTTAACCGGGCAAGACTGAATGCCTTCCCTCTAAGGAATAAGGACATCGGCTCTCACCACGTCTATTCAGCACTGTACTGGAGCTCTAGTCAGGACGATTAGGAAAGGAAAAAAGATACCTATATTAGAAAGGAAGTGAAATTATCTCCATTCACAATTACCTGATACCTCACATGGAAAATTTTAAAGAATCTACAAAAAGGAAATTCTTTCAGAATGAACGGGATCACGAAGGTCACATGAAACAGATCAGCAGACAACAACAAGAATGTATTTCTACGTGCTGGAAATGAAGAGTCTGAAAATGAAGTCAAGAAGACAATTCCTGAGCAGGTACGGGGTGTGGAGAGGTGAATTGGGGGAGCAACAAGCCGCGGAGGGTAGGGAACCGCTTTTGCGGGCGGAGAGAGGACGGAGACTGTGGAGGGGGGAGAATACGGGAAAAGCACCCCTCCCCAAAAGCAGCTGGAGAGAAAGTGGAAAACTGGAAACAGCCGCAGGGACGAAACTAAAAAGGGAGAAAGGAGAAAGGAGAGGGCTTAAATTCCATTAAGACTGTAAACAAGGGGAGCGCTAAGTCTGCAACTCCGCAGCTCCATACCTGGCGGTGCTCTGGGGGGAAGGGCGAATCCCCAGGAGCAGGGTGGGGTCCGGGAGGTTCTCGGGCCACACGGGGAAAAGCGGTTCCACCGCTGGAAGGACATTTGGTAGAGGCTGCTGAAGCCACCTGCTCCCAGCAGACCCAGAAAGGCGGCCACGTTCGCTGGTGCTGGGGCAAGGTCGTTGAGGGCAAAGCCTGGTGCCAGACGTATGTTGTGATTTTCCATAACCCCTGAAACGCTGCTGCTACACTGTGTCGCGAACATTTTCTGGGCCGGGCCGGCACCTGGCTGCAGTCTAGGGGCACCGGCAGCAGCAGGGTCCAGCGGGCATTCCAGGGTGCCGCCAATATTCGGCCATTGCTCATTCGGCCATTGCTCGGTGAGACCCTCCCGCAGAGGGGCAGAGCAGGTCAAAGCCGCAGTCCTCCAGAAGTAAGGGGCCGGGGAAAACAGCCGCGTCTGAGACAGGACTCGAGAGAGAGGTACTGCCTGGGGCCTGGTCACGGAGAATGGAAAAGCGGGGAGTGGATGAAAGCTGAGGACAGAGGACTGGTGCTCGATTGGTGATCTGGGAGAACAGACTGGGTGGCTGGGCGGTGCCATTTTTACTGCGCATGCGCACAGGCACCTACAAGCGCCGCAACACCGCACCCCAGTAGGCTAGCAGCGCCATCTACTGGACAGCGGAGGCATTACACTGAGCCCCACCCAACGAGGCCAACTTCTCTCCTCAAGAACACAAGCCTCACCACCAGCTTAATTGATGGACTATAAAGAGCTACATAGACTGACCTCTAGGGGAAAACGAAGCAATTGCAGTCCTACTTCAATCTGTTAGCAGCTTCATCTATTCAATTTCTTTTTTTTCCTTTTTTGCTTTCTTTTTTTTTCTTTTTCTCTTTTACACTTTTCTTTTTCTTGAATACAGAAAGAGAAAAAAATCATTTCATTTTCAATTTTTATTAAAAATACTTTTCTTTAATTTTTATTACTATATTTTTTACTTTTGTGTAAATTTTTTCAAATTCTATTTTACTTCCATCATTTTAGTTTAGTCTACTTCAGTGTATTCACCTTTTCAAATTTTCAAACAATTTCCTTTTTTCTTTCTTTTTTGTTTCTTTTCTTTTTCTTGAATGCAGAAAGAGAAAAACTTCATTTTTATTTTCAATTTCTATTAAAAATATTTTCACTTAATTTTTGTACTATATTTTTTGCTTTTATGTAAATTGTTTCAAATTCTATCTTACTTCCCTCATTTTATTTTAGTCCACTACAGTGTATTCACTTTTTCAAATTTTCAAACGATTTTTTAAAATATTTTTCTTTTTTGATTCTTTTCATTTTTCTTAAATACAGAAAAATACAAAATTCGTATTTTTTTTCAATTTCTATTAAAAATATTTTTATTTTGTTTCTACTATATTCTTTACTTTTGTGTATATTTTTTTCAAATTCTATTTTACCCCCCTCATCGCATTTTAGTCTACTTCAGTGCATTCATTTTTTCAAATTCTAAAATGATTTCCTTTTTTTCCCTCCATCCCCTTTTTTTCTCTAATCTGTCAAACCACTTTCAACACCCAGATCAAAATACACTTAGAATCTAGCATCACCTATTCAATTTTTGTGTGTGGGTGTGTTTTTAATTTTTAATTTTAGTATTTTTTTAATTTTAATTTTTTTAATTTTAATTTTTTTAATTTCAATTTTTCTAACTCATTAATTCCTTTTCTCCATTCAAAATGACAAAATGAAGGAATTCACCCCAAAAGAAAGAGCAGGAAGAAACGACAGCCAGGGACTTAACGAATGCACATACAAGCAAAATGTCTGAACCAGAATTTAGAATCACGGTAATAAGAATACTAGCTGGAGTCGAAAATAAATTAGAATCCCTTTCTGCAGAGATAAAATAAGTAAAAAATAGCCAGAATGAAATTAAAAATACTATAACTGAGCTACAACCACGGATGGATGCAGTGGCGGCAATGATGGACAAGGCATAACAGAGAATCAGCGATACAGAGGACAAACTTATAGAGAATAACAAAGCAGAAAAAAAGAGGGAGATTAAGGCAAAAGAGCACAATTTAAGAATTAGAGAAATCAGTGACTCATTAAAAAGGAACAACATCAGAATCATAGGGGTCCCAGAAGAGGAAGAGAGAGAAATAGGGGTAGAAGGGTTATGTGAGCAAATCATAGCAGAAAACTTTCCTAACCTGGGGAAAGACACAGACATCAAAATCCAGGAAGCACAGAGGACCCCCATTAGATTAAACAAAAACCAACCATCAACAAGCCATATCATAGTCAAATTCACAAAATACTCAGGCAAGGAGAGAATCATGACAGCAGCAAGGAAAGAAAAGTCCCTAACCTACAAGGGAAGACAGATCAGGTTTGCAGCAGACCTATCCACAGAAACTTGGCAGGCCAGAAAGGAGTGACAGGATATATACAGTGTGCTGAATCAGAAAAATATGCAGCCAAGAATTCTTTATCCAGCAAGGCTGTCATTCAAAATAGGAGAGATAAAAAGTTTCCCAAACAAAAATTAAAGGAGTTTGTGACCACTGAACCAGCCCTGCAAGAAATTTAAAGGGGGACTCTCTGAGGGGAGAAAAGATGAAAGAAAAAAAATATATATATATACATACACACACACACACAGCAACAAAGATTAGAAAGGACCAGAGAACACCACCAGAAACTCCAACTCTACAAGCATCATAATGGCAATAAATTCGTATCTTTCAGTACTCACTCTAAATGTCAATGGACTCAATGCTCCAATCAAAAGACACAGGGTAAAGGAATGCATCAGAAAACAAGATCCATCTATATGCTATTTACAAGAGACCCACTTTAGACCTAAAGACACCTTCAGATTGAAAATAAGGGGATGGAGAACCATCTATCATGCTAATGGCCAACAAAAGAAAGCTGGAGTAGCCATACTTATATCAGACAATTTAGACTTTAAAATAAAGATTGTATCAAGAGATGCAGATGGCCATTATATCACAATCAAGGGGTCTATCCACCAAGAAGACCTAACAATTGTAAACATTTATGCGCCAAATGTGACAGCACCCAAATATATAAATCAATTAATCACAAAGAAACTCATCGATAGAAATACCATAATAGTAGGAGACTTCAACACCGCACTCACAGCAATGGACAGATCATCTAATCAAAACATCAACAAGGAAACAATGGCTTGGAATGACACCCTGGACCAGATGGACTTAACAGATGTATTCAGAACATTTCATCCTAAAGCAGCAGAATATACATTCTTCTCCAGTGCACATGGAACGTTCTCCAGAATAGACCATATACTGGGATACAAATCAGCCCTAAGTTAAGTACAAAAAGATCGAGATCATACCATACATATTTTCAGACCACAACGCTACGAAACTCAAAATCGACCACAAGAAAAAATTTGGAAAGGTAACAAATACTTGGAGACTGAAGAACATCCTACTAAAGAATGAATGGGCTAACCAACCAGTTACAGAGGAAATTAAAAAGTATATGGAAGTCAATGAAAATGGTAACACCACAACCCAAAACCTCTGGGATACAGCAAAGGTGGCCGTAAGAGGAAAGTATATAGCAATCCAGGCCTTCCTAAAGAAGGAAGAAAGATCTCAGATGCACAACCTAACCTTACACTTAAGGAGCTGGAAAAAAAAAAACAGCAAATAAAACCCCAAAACAGAAGCCAGGAAATAACAAAGATTAGAGCATTAATTAATGCTGTCAAAACAACAACAACAACAACAACAACAAAAAACACAGTAGAACAGATCAATGAAACCAGAAGCTGGATCTTTGAAAGAATTAACAAAATTGATACACCACTAGCTAGTTTGATCAACCTAGCTAGTTTGATCAAAAGAAAAAGGAGGGGCGCCTGGGTGGCTCAGTCAGTTGAGCGGCTGACTTCGGCTCAGGTCATGATCTCATGGTCCGTGAGTTCGAGCCCCGCGTCGGGCTCTGTGCTGACAGCTCGGAGCCTGGAGCCTGTTTCAGATTCTGTGTCTCCTTCTCTCTCTGACCCTCCCCCATTCATGCTCTGTCTCTCTCTGTCCCCAAAATAAATAAAACTTAAAAAAAAAAATTAAAAAAAAAAGAAAAAGAAAAAGGAAAGGACCCTAATAAATAAAACCAAGAATGAAAGAGGAGAGATCACCACCAACACAACAGAAATAAAAACAATAATACGAGAATATTATGAGCAATTACATGCCAATAAAACAGGAAATCTGGAAGAAATGGACAAATTCCTAGAAACATATACACTACCAAAGCTGAAGCAGGAAGAAATAGAACATTTGAACAGACCCATAACCCATATAGAAATCGAATCAGTAATCAAAAATCTGCCAAAAACCAGGAGTCCAGGGCCAGATGGCTTTCCAGGGGAATTATACCAAACATTTAAGGAAGAGTTAACACCTATTCTTTTGAAGCTGTTCCAAAAAATAGAAATGGAAGGAAAACTTTCAAACTCTATGAAGCCAGCATTACCTTGATTCCAAAACCAGACAGAGACCCCACTAAAAAAGGAGAACTATAAACTAATTTCCCTGATGAACATGGATGCAAAATCCTCAACAAGATATTAGTCAATTGGATCTAACAATACATTAAAAAAATTATTCACCACGACTAAGTGGGATTTATACCTGGGAGGCAGGACTGGTTCAATATCTGCAAAACAATTAATGTGGTTCATCACATCAATAAAAGAAAGGACAAGAACCATACGATCCTCTCAATAGATGCATAGAAAGCATTTGACAAAGTAGAGCATGCTTTCTTGATAAAAACCCTCAAGAAAGTAGGGATTGAAGGAGTATACCTCAAGATCATAAAAGCCATATATGAACGACCCAACAATAATATCATCCTCAGTGGGGAAAAACTGAGAGCTTTCCCCCTAAGGTCAGGAACAAGACAGGGATGTCCACTCTCACCACTGTTATTCAACATAGTATTGGAAGTCTTAGCCTCTGCAATCAGACAACACAAAGAAATAAAAGGCATCCAAATGGGCCAGGAGGAGGTCAAACTTCCACTCTTCGCAGATGACATGATCCTCTATATGGAAAATCCCAAAGATTCCACCAAAAAATTGCTAGAATTGATTCATGAATTCAGCAAAGTTGCAGGATATAAAATCAATGCACAGAAATTGGTTGCATTCCTAAAAACCAACAAGAAAGCAACAGAAAGAGAAATCAAAGAATCGATCCCATTTACAGCTGCACCAAAAACCATAAAATACCTAGGAATAAACCTAACCAGAGGTGAAAAATCTATATGCTGAAAACTATATAGAAAGCTTATGAAAGAAATTGAAGACCACACACACACACACACACACACACACACACACACACACACAGAAATAAAATGGAAAAAGATTCCATGCTCCTGGATAGGAAGAACAAATATTGTTAAAATGTCAATACTACCCAAAGCAATCTACACATTCAGTGCAATCCCTATCAAAATAACACCAGCATTCTTCACGGAGCTAGAAAAAATAACCCTAAAATTTGTATGGAACCAGGAAAGACCCCAAAGAGCCAAAGCAATCTTGAAAAAGAAAACCAAAGCAGGAGGCATCACAATCCCAGACTTCAAACCGTACTACAAAGCTGTCATCAAGACAGTATGGTACTGGCACCAGGAACAGACACTCACATCAATGGAACAGAATAGAGAACCCAGAAATGGACCCACAAACGTATGGCCAACTAATCTTTGACAAAGCAAGAAAGACTATCCAATGGAATAAAGACAGTCTCTTCAGCAAGTGGTGCTGGGAAAACTGGACAGCAACATGCAGAAGAATGAACCTGGACCACTTTCTTACACCATACACAAAAATAAACTCAACATGGATGAAAGACCTCAATATAAGACAGGAATCCATCAAAATCCTCGAGGAGACAGCAGGCAAAAAGCCTCTTTGATCTTAGCCACAGCAACTTCTTACTCAACACGTCTCCAGAAGCAAGGGAAACAAAAGCAAAAATGAACTACTGGGACCTTATCAAAATAAAAAGCTGCTTCACAGTGAAGGAAACAATTAGCAAAACGAAAAGGCAACCGACAGAATGGGAGAAGATATTTGCAAATGACAGATAAAGGGTTAGTATCTAAAATCTATAAAAAACTTATCAAACTCAACAGCCCAAAAAACAAATAATCCAGGGAAGAAATGGGCAAAAGACATGAATAGACACTTCTCCAAAGAAGACATCCAGATGGCCAACTGACACATGAAAAAATGCTCAACATCACTCATCATCAGGGAAATACAAATCAAAACCACAATGAGATATCACCTTACACCTGTCAGAATGGCTAACATTAACAACTCAGGCAACAACAGATGTTGGCAAGGATGCGGAGAAAGAGGATCTCTTTTGCATTTCTGGTGGGAATGCAAGCTGGTGCAGCCACTCTGGAAAACAGTATGGAGGTTCCTCAAAAAACTAAAAATAGAACTACCCTATGACCCAGCAATTGCACTACTAGGCATTTATCCATGGGATAAAGGTGTGCTGTTTTGAAGGGACACGTGCACCCCCATGTTTATAGCAGCACTATCAACAATAGCCAAAGTATGGAAAGAGCCCAAATGTCCATCGATGGATGAATGGATAAAGAAAATGTGGAATATATAAAACAGAGTATTACTCGGCAATCAAAAAGAATGGAATCTTGCCATTTGCAACTATGTGGATGGAACTGGAGGGTATTATGCTAAGTGAAATTAGTCAGTCAACGAAAGACAAAAATTGTATGACTTCACTCATTTGAGGACGTTAAGAGACAAAACAGATGAATATAAGGGAAGGTAAACAAAAATAATATAAAAACAGGGAAGGGGACAAAACAGAAGAGATTCATAAATATGGGGAACAAACAGAGGGTTTCTGCAGAGGTTGTGGCTGGGGGGATGGGCTAAATGGGTAAGGTTATTAAGGAATCTACTCCTGAAATCATTGTTTCACCATATGCTAACTAATTTGGATGTAAATTTTAAAAAATAAAAAATAAAATAAAACTTTTTTTAAAATGTCAATACTACCCAAAGCTATCTACACATTCAATGCAATCCCAATCAAAATTGCACCGGCATTCTTCTCGAAACTAGAACAAGCAATCCTAAAATTCATATGGAACCACAAAAGGCCCCGAATAGCCAAAGTAATTTTGAAGAAGAAGACCAAAGCAGGAGGCATCACAATCCCAGACTTTAGCCTCTACTACAAAGCTGTAATCTTCAAGACAGCATGGTATTGGCACAAAAACAGACACATAGACCAATGGAATAGAATAGAAACCCCACAACTAGACCCACAAACGTATGGCCAACTCATCTTTGACAAAGCAGGAAAGAACATCAAATGGAAAAAAGACAGTCTCTTTAACGAATGGTGCTGGGAGAACTGGACAGCAACATGCAGAAGGTTGAAACTAGACCACTTTCTCACACCATTCACAAAAATAAACTCAAAATGGATAAAGGACCTGAATGTGAGACAGGAAACCATCCAAACCCTAGAGGAGAAAGCAGGAAAAGACCTCTCTGACCTCAGCCGTATCAATCTCTTACTCGACACATCCCCAGAGGCAAGGGAATTAAAAGCAAAAATGAATTACTGGGACCTTATGAAGATACAAAGCTTCTGCACAGCAAAGGAAACAACCAACAAAACTAAAAGGCAACCAACGGAATGGGAAAAGATATTTGCAAATGACATATCGGACAAAGGGCTAGTATCCAAAATCTATAAAGAGCTCACCAAACTCCACACCCGAAAAACAAATAATCCAGTGAAGAAATGGGCAGAAAACATGAATAGACACTTCTCTAAAGAAGACATCTAGATGGCCAACAGGCACATGAAAAGATGCTCAACGTCGCTCCTCATCAGGGAAATACAAATCAAAACCACACTGAGATATCACCTCACGCAAGTCAAAGTGGCCAAAATGAACCAATCAGGAGACTATAGATGCTGGAGAGGATGTGGAGAAACGGGAACCCTCTTGCACTGTTGGTGGGAATGCAAATTGGCGCAGCCACTCTGGAAAACAGTGTGGAGGTTCCTCAGAAAATTAAAAATAGACCTACCCTATGACCCAGCAATAGCACTGCTAGGAATTTACCCAAGGAATACAGGAGTACTGCTGCATAGGGGCACTCGTACCCCAATGTTTATAGCAGCACTCTCAACAATAGCCAAATTATGGAAAGAGCCTAAATGTCCATCAACTGATGAATGGATAAAGAAATTGTGGTTTATATACACAATGGAGTACTACGTGGCAATGAGAAAGAATGAAATATGGCCCTTTGTAGCAACGTGGATGGAACTGGAGAGTGTGATGCTAAGTGAAATAAGCCATACAGAGAAAGACAGATACCATATGGTTTCACTCTTATGTGGATCCTGAGAAACTTAACAGAAACCCATGGGGGAGGGGAAGGAAAAAAAAAAAAGAGGTTAGAGTGGAAGAGAGCCAAAGCATAAGAGACCCTTAAAAACTGAGAACAAACTGAGGGTTGATGGGGGGTGGGAGGGAGGGGAGGGTGGGTGATGGGTACTGAGGAGGGCACCTTTTGGGATGAGCACTGGGTGTTGTATGGAAACCAATCTGACAATAAATTTCATATATTGAAAAATATTTTTTTTTAATTTAAAAAGAAAATGAATAAAATCATATTCATCCATTTAAGTGGAAGTAAAAATGGGTCGGAGACTTAAATGGTGCTTCAAAAAAAGTGAGACTATACAATTGATATATACATATATATGTAACTATTGTATTTTATATATAATTATATGTATATATATATATATATATGTATGTGTGTGTATAATGTTACAGTGTTTAGCCTCATTAGAGAAATTAAAGTATGACATCTCATCGCGCTCAACAAAATGGCTAAAATAGGAACTACTGGCAATATTAAGACCTAAGAGTTGATGACGATGTGGATCAATGCTGTCTCTCATACTACTAATATAGTGTAAGCTGGAGAACTGCTCAAGTTGAACATACATAAGCCCAATGATCCAGCAGCTTCATTGCTTCATATGTGCCAGCAAAAATGTTTACCTGTCTGTACCAAAATGGATGCACCAAAATGTTCACAGCAAGAGTATTTGTAAATGCCAGAAGGGGGAAACAGTCTCATTTTTGTTATTTCAATAGACTAAACGTCCATTAACAGAGTAATGCCCCCAATAAATAGTAGCGTAAATATATCATGGAAATACTGCTACACACAACAAAATTACTGGATCTCACAGATATAATATTAAGAAAAAGAAGCAAGAAGAATACGTACATAATTCTGTTTCTAAAAAATTAAGAAACAGGCAATTTAATTTTTGAATTAAAAGTCCCCGAAGTGGTCGCCTTTGAGGAAGGGGACACTAACTAGAAGCGAAACAGGACTTTGGAGGGCTGCAGAGTCAAGGTACATTCTCATGTGAAAATCAACGTGGACAAAATTTGTGTGCTTCTTCACAGGCCTTATACTTGAATAAAATTTATGTTAATTTCTCTGCTTTCCCACATCTTATGAATCACTTGATGTGATTAAACATTCCAGTTTTACTGCCAATTTGTTGGTTGTGCAATGGTCCTCAATGTCATTTTAATTGGCTAGTCATGGCTATGAATGTATTCGTTTGTAGGGCTACCATAACAAAATACTGCAGACTGGGTGGCTTAACCAACAGAAATTTATTCTTTGACAATTTAGAAGGCTAGAAGAAGGAGATCAAGGTGTGGGCAGAACTGGTTTCCTCTGGGATCTCCTTGGTGTGTCGACAGCCATCTTCTCTCTATGTCTTTGCATGGCCATCCCTCTGCGTACGTCTGTTTCCAGACTGCCTCATCGTATCAGGATACCAACCCAACCTAATGACCTAAGTTAACCTTAATTACTTCTTCAAAGGCTTCATCTACAAATACAGTCACATCCTGAGATAATGGGGGTTAGGACGTCAACACATTAATTTTGAGTGGACACAAGTCAGCCCATAACAACGAATGAAGCGGATATCTATCCACAGATTCATTTGCCACTTGGGCCTTGTCCTCTGTGCACTGACTGTCTTTACTTGCTGCCCATTTATTTACAGGACTTTTTGATCTTTCCTTTGCTATTTATATAGTGGAGACCAACCTCGTGACATGGACATACATGGATAGTGCCTTCTTCCATCCAACGCACTTACTCTTCCCTTTGTTTCCTGCGGAATTCTATTTCTATGCATTAGCTCTACTTGTTAATTTGTGTCTTACTAACCCTTTGATTGATTCACCAATGAGAGAGGTGAGCTAAGAGTCTCTCACCAAATTTTGGGTTTGTTATTTTTCCTTGTAAATTCAGCAATTTTTGCTTCAGTTATTTTTCAGTTTTATATCAGGAGCATACAAGTTCAGAAACATGAACGTTTCTTACCGTTATCCTTAAAAAAATGCTTTGTGCTGGGATATCAATTTTTTCCTATATTCTTTTCCTGGTCTTTTTATATCCTACTATATTCAGTTTTTTACAGTCTTCATTTGTTTTTTCTGTGACTCTTGTAAATAGGCTATACATAAATTTTTTAAATGTCCAAATGGAGAGTTAGGGAATTTTTACCGAGTTCAGCTTGCTTTTAACTATGGTAGTAACTGATACATTTTGAATTATTGTGATCTTTTCGTACAGTGTTTTCTATTATTTTTTTTCATACTTTTTTCTTCTCCATGTCTGCTTTGAACTTTATTGATTTTCTTTATTTCTGCTTTTGGCTATATGGTCTATTTCTAAACTTTTAGTGCTTACATTTAAATTCAACATTCAGTTGTATGGAAACCAATTTGACAGTAAATTTCATATATTAAAAAATAAATTAAAAAAATCAAAAAAAAAATAAAATAAATTCAACATCCATACCTTACTTAACAAAACACTGAATTATATGAAGTAGCTTCACTATAATTATCTCTTCCTCTATATCCTTTATACTGTTGTTACCTAGTCTGTTTTAAAAGTCTAGCTATTAGAATTAAATTTTATTTTTATTTTAATCTTGTTCAATTTTTTCATCACATAAAAATATTTCAAATAATTAAGAAATATATATACCACATGTATCTGTGATTGGTGAATAATAAACCATGTAGCCACTACCCACCTTAAGAAACAGAACCTGATTCTGGGAAGATGGTAGAATATGGAGAACCAGAAATCTCTATCCCCACCCAGACAATAGTTGCAATGGGAGAATCTACCTGATGGAACTATTTTGGAACTCTAGAGTCTCATGAAAACGTACAACTTCCAGGAGAAGGTTTGGATGGTAAATTGTGGTTAATTTCAGTGAATTTTAGTTCTTATCATAGTAGTAGCTACCCATCCCCTAGCCCCAACCCCAGAGTCCCCACCCCACTGCTCATACATTCCAGAAGTGACATGCACAGGGCTTGCAAAAACCAAGATGGGCAACAAGGAGCCTGTTCTGCAAATATTGCAGATCTGTGCTCTGACTGCTGATTGGTGCTTCAAATCAGAGAGGTGTGAAGAGGTGGGTGGCACTGTTATTGCCCCTTCCCCCATTATTTTCAGCACCTGCCCCCTGCCCCCCAGTGACTGAAGTGACTTACAGGGGACTCAAAGGGCCAGTGCCCATTCCCCCCCACCATTTTATTTTTCTCTTTTCCTCTTTTGGGATCCACAGATTAAAGACTAGCCATTTAAAAACCACACATGCAAGGGGACATTGAAAAGCCACCATGCATGCACAGGGAAAGGTGCAGGCTCAGAAACAAACAAACAAACAAACCTGAGAAAACCTTAAGTTTACACCTGGGGCTGATCGTTGGCACAGAGACAGCCTATGCGGGGGTGGGGGGACAAGATATCCTGAGAAAGGGGAAGGATCTGATTCCAGAGTTACCACATCATTAGACTGAAATGTCCAATTTTCAACAACAAAAAATCACAAGGCATATGAAGAAACAGGAAATTATGGTCCATCAAAAGAGAAAAAAATAAAACACAACAGAAACTGTCCCTGTAAAAAGATCTGGTGGCAGACCTACTAGACAAAGACTTTAAAATAAGGCCTTACAGATGCTCAAAGAACCAAAGGAAAATGTGGAGTCAAGAAAACTATACGACAAGATGGAAACAGCAACAAAGAGACAGAAACCCTAAAAAGAATCCAGAAAGAAATCATGGAGCTGAAACATACAATAATTGACATGAAAAATCCACTGGAGGGATTCAGAGGCGGATTTGAGCAAGCAGAAGAAAGAATCAGTAAACCTGAAGATAGGACAACGGAAATTATGGAGTCTAAGAAACAGAAAGAAAGTAAAAGAAAAGCAAACAGAACATAGTGACCTGTGGGCTACCATCAAGTGGACCAACACAATGTGGGGGTCCCAGATAGAGAAGGAAAAAAGAGGCAGAGAGCATATTTCAAGATGTAATGGCTGAAAACCTCCCACATTTGATGAAACACAGGAATATAAACATCCAAAACACTCAACAAACTCCAGTAGGATGAACTCAAAGAGACCCACACCAAGACTCATTATAAATTGTTGAGAGATAAGGATGGGGTTCGAAAGCAGCAAGAGAGAAGCAACTTGCCACATACAAGGATCCTCAATAAGATTATCTGTTGGTTTCTCAGCAGAAACTATGAAGGCCAGAAGTCAGGCAGCTGATATATTCAAAGTGCTAATAAATAAAAACAAAACACTAAACTGCCAACCAAAAATCCTATATCCAGCCAAACAATCCTTCAAAAAGTAAAGGAGAAAATAAGACATTCCTCGATAAATAAAAGCTGAGAGAGTTCATTACCACTAGACTTCTCCTCCAAGAAATGATCAAGATAGTCTTGCAGGTTGAAATAAAAGGACATTAGATAGTAACTTGTACCCACATGAAGAAATAAAGGCTCAATAAAGTAAATACATGCGTAAGTATAAAAGCTGGTATTGTTGTAACAGTTTGTAACTCCTTGTTTTCTTTTTAAAAAATATTAATTAATTAATTAATTACTTTAGAGAGAGAGAGCATAAGCTGGGGAGACGGGCAGAGGGAGAGAGAGAATCCCAAGCATGTTCCATGCTCAGCATGGAATCTGTCACAAGGCTCAGTCTAATGACCCTGGGATCGTGACCTGAGCCGAAATCAAGAGTTGGACACTCAACTGACTGAGCCACCGAGGCACCCCTACTTCTGTTTTCTAAACAATATAAGAGATTAATACATTTTTGAAAAGCAATTATAAGCCTAAAAGCTAGTATTATTACAATTGGAATTGGTAATTCCACCTTTTGTATTCTATATATTTTCAGAGACTGATGTATTTTAAAAACATATTACTTTAAAGGGCACCTGAGTGGCTCAGTTGGTTAAGTGTCTGACTTTGGCTCAGGTCATGATCTCACAGTTTGTGAATTTGAACCCCATATCTGGCTCTGCGATGACAGCTCAGAGCCTGGAGCCTGCTTTGGATTCTGTGTCTCCGTCTCTCTCTGCCCCTCCCCTGCTCATACTCTGTCTCTCTCTCTCTCTCTCTCTCAAAAATAAACATTAAAAAATATTAAATTAAGTTGTTTGACACACCATGTATAAATATGTGATTTGGGGACATCAACACCTGAAAGGGGCAGGGCGGGGAGGGTGTAAAGGTGCAGACTTTGTGTGTGCTCCTACAGTCAACTGGTATGAACCCAAATTAGAGCAGTACAACTCTAGGATATTAAATGTAGCCCCTACGGTAACCACACGAAAGGCAATGAAACAGGAACTTAAATGTTTACTACAAAAGTTAAACACAAAAGAAGACAGCCAAAGAAGACACAAAGAGCTATAAGGCACATAGAGAGCAAATACCAAAATAATAGAAAGAAATACCTTCTTATCAGCCAGCTTTAAAATGGAAGGAAATATTGACACCTACTACAACCGGGCTGAACCTTGAGGGCATTACGCTAAATGAGGTAAGCCAGTCACACAAAGGCAAATACTATAGGATTCCACTTATAAGAGATACTTAGGGTAGTCAAATTCTTAGAGACAGAAAGAAGGATGCTGGGATCCAGGGGCTAGGGCAGAGGGGATGGAGATATAGGGTTTAATGGGGAAAGAGTTTCAGTTCTGCAAGTGGAAAGACTTCTGGAGATGGATGGTGGTGGTGATGGCTGTGTAACAATGTGAATACACTTAATACCACTGAATCGTACACTTAACCGTGGTTAGGATGGTAACTTTCAGGTGTATTTTACTACAATAAGAAAATTCATATCAGCTCTTTATATCATTTTTTTGTTGGACAAGTAAAACACCTCATGTGAATCTTCGCATCACAGCCAGGTAGGCAGGTGAAAAGAGATTCATCCACGTTACAAATGGAAGACAGTGTGTCTGAGAATGGACTTGCGAGCAAATGAAGAATCAAAGTCACCATCTTAACGTCCATTTTAACCAATCTGCTGGCACTCCACTAAAATTATTACTGTCTCATTGTGATGCTCTCATGCTTTGAAAGCAGTTTAAGAAGAATGAATTAACTGAGTAAAAACAAAGACTAAAAACTCCAGACAGGTTGTTTTTTTTGTTTTGTTTTTGGTCTGGAAATGACTTGTTTCCTAGTAGTTCCTCTGATGCCCTGTACTGAAAATAAAAACTGAGATATACACTTGTACAAACAATAATTCAAATGAAGTCAGCAGGTTGAAGCCAGTCCTGGAATGAGCACCGATGTCACACTCTGCATATACAACATGACAGCCCTCCAGTACAAAACTGAACGTGTGTGTTATACCCTATTTAAAAACAAAAACAAGTAAACCTGCTGGCTTTCTGATGCCCCACATTTATTACAAGGATTTAGAGTTGGAGAGAAGAAATTCAGTGAGATAAAAGTTTGGAGAAATCCATGCCAATTCCAAAGTCTGGCACTCATATTCAGTGGGAACTAGTCCAAATGCATGGCAATTAAACAAGTATTTATAGAGAATCCTCTATATGAGTCAATTAGCAAGGAAATTGGAAAACCCCCACAGGCTTCTGTTCTCACTGTGAGGCAAGGGGTGGTGCTGCAGAAAAACACAGAGCTGGGCTTTTGGACAGAGCAAAGGGGGAGATCACAGCCTACCGTTTGCCAGTTGTACCTCTCTGGCCAAGTACATCAAGTCTTTGAGTTGCATTTCCCTTATTTGTAGTACGATTATTATAAAAATATTAACAAATCACAGTGTGCTTATGAGAAACATATGAGAAGGTGCATATGTGGAGACAGTCTGAAAAACAGATGAGATCACTATTCATTAAAACAATAAATGACAGGAAAAAGAATTCGCCTGCATTTTAAGTCCTTCTCAGCAAAGAAGTATGATGTCTAACAATCCTTTCATTGAGTTCCTCCATGATTTGACATAAGAGACTCTGGAAACATCAAATTATCTGTTTTCCAGCTGCAGCCCCAGAGAAACAGAACTCTTCTGTGACAAGACAGCATATTAAGAGAGGGTCCCTCCCTGAACTCCCCAAGGTAGGATGTGAATTTTAACAAGTGCGTTCAATTTTTCAAAGGCATCAAACTTGATAAGAACTATAAAATGTCTTTTAAAATGTAGGCTGACTGTGTTCTCACTTTGTTCTTAGGTGAAAAGAGATGCTTTGAGACCACTACAACAGATGACTGATATGATGTGCTGGGGCACCTAGAAGAGGTGGGGGGGACCAACGCATGGCCACAAAACTGGTCCTATTTAAAATGCTTGAAATCTTTCACGAGGCCCCTCTTGACTTCTCGAATGTGAGCACTGCCTTCTTGTCCTCACACGACCAGTGCTCTGGGCCCCAGCTATACTCAGTGTGAACCCCTCACATGTGGTTCTTCCCACAGGGAAGGGCTTCACTTCAGCCCGCAAGCCAAAATGGATGGAGGGACAATGACTGTAGTCAGCAAAACATCAAAGCTAAGATTTGAGGAGTGAACACGAACATGAAGAGGGAACACGAGCTAACAAGGGATTCATGGGGGTTCAGGAGATGGGGAGGGGGCAAAACAATCCTGGAAGAGAGTGTGCCTTCTCTGAGAAGGCATCTTCTCACTCCCCTGTACAGGCTGGTTAGAGAGCTCAGGTACCAAGCCAGAAGTATTTGCAATTAGAAGGTACTTGCATAAAAATTGATTAGTGGCAGTTTTAAATAAAATGAAAACGACAGACTCTTGAAGTCATAACTGGAAAGCAACAATCTACCATAAAATATGATCTGACAAATTGGAACAGAACCAATTCACTCTATTTCTTTGTGATAATGAAAGAACATGAAGGATAGGCAGCAGCAACTAATCACCACTTAATAGCACCTAATTGATTTATTTCTTTTTTCTGAATATTGTCCCTCCTCACCCATTGAAAGCTAGCTTCATGAGGGCAGGGGCCTTGTAAAAATCAGTTGACCCTGTATTTGCAGATATATTTTTGGACCCTTGATCCTGTTCCATTGATCTGTTTGTCAATCTTGATGTCAACACTGTCTTGATTACTGTATATTTATAATAAGTCTTGAAATCAGGTGGTATTAGCTTTGTAACTATGTTCTTAATTTTTAAAGTTATTTTCACTATCCTAGGTTCTTTGCATTTCCCCGTGTATTTTAGAATCCAGTTTGTCAATTCCTACCCTAAGAGTTTGCTGGGATTTTGACTGAGATTGTATTATCTATGCATCAACTTGGGAAGAACTGACAATTAGCAATATTGAATTTTAAGATCCATGAACAAGGTATACTTATTTAAGTCTTTTCCCTTCTCTCAGCAATGTTTTGTGGTGTCCTGTGTTAGGTCTTTTACATGCTTATTCAGATTCATCTCTAAGTATTTCACATTTTGATATTATACATTTTTAAATTTTTTATTTTTAAATTTTTGATTATTTATTGCTAGCATATAAAAATATAGTTAATTTTAATATCTTGATCTTGTATGAAACCCTTCTAAGTTCAATTATTAGTTCTAGAATTTTTTGTAGATTCTAACAGATTTTCTATATAAACAATATAATCATGTCATTTGCAAATAAAGAGAGTTTTATTCATCCTTTCCAATCTGAATGTTTTATGTATGTTTTTTCTTGCCTTATTGCACTGGCTGAAACCTCTAGCACAATGTTTAATGGAAGTAGTGACAGTGGATTTTCTTGTCCCAGATTTTAAAAGGAAACATTCAATCACTGTTCATTAAATATGGTATATGTAGGTTTTCTGTAGATGCCCTTTATTGGCTTGATGAAGTTCCTTTCCACTCCAAGTCTGTTAGGAGGTTCTACCAGAAATGGATGTTGGATTTGGTCAAATCCTTCTTCTATATGCAAGGAGATGATCATATTTTCTTTAGTCTGTGTATATGGTGGATTACACTGATTGCTTGATTGGTTTCCAAATATTAAACCTATCTTGAATTCCTGGGATATATATCACTTGGAAATATTGTGCTGTTCTTTTCATATATTGTTGGATTTGATTTTCTAAAATTTTGTGAAGAATTTTTGCATTTATATTACTGAGGAATAGTGGTCTGCTCACATATATATATATATATATATATATATATATATTTATTTATTTATTTTCTGTTTTCTCTTATAATGTATTTGTCTATTTTTCATATCAGGGTAAGGATGGACTCAGAATAAACTGGGAATTATTCTTCTACTGCTATATCTTGAATTCCTCTAAGTCCTTTTCCCTGCAATGTCTCATCTGCCATTTGTTCTATCCAATGTATTTCCCACATAAATACTACAGATTTCATCTCTAGAAGTTTGAAACAGGCCTTTTTTATATCTTCCACGTGTCCACTTAACTTGTGGAACATAGTGAATACAATTATAACTTTTAATGTCCTTCTATGCTTTATATCATTTTTCCTATCTTTGATTGTTTCGGGGAAGAGTATAAATCTGGTCCCTGTTACTGCACTATGGCCAAAGCCCTTAGTCTACTTTCTGATAATATATATTTTCCAAAAGAAATGTTTACAGAATTAATTGTAAAATTCTCTAGATGCCAGGAAGGTAGAGTGAACAGAACAGAAAGACTCCTGCACTCATGGAACTAACAGTCTGGTTGGAGATGACAGCCAATCAACACGAAGGAAAAAATAATTATGGAAATGAGACCATTTCAGATAGTGTTAAGCCAATGACAGTGATATGATAGGGGCTGAGAGTGAGTGAGGGAAAACGCTTCATAGATATAGGTCCGGGGATACATCCCTGAGGTGGAGGGATTTGAGCTGAGTGTTGAAGAGAAGGTAACCATGCAGAGATCCTGGGGAAGAGAATTCCAGGCAGAGAGGCTGCAAGTACAAAAGGCCCGGGTGGGGAATTAGCTTAGCATGTTGCAGTGCAAAATGAATGTCAGAGGGCTGGCTCTTGTGAGATGGCTGGGGCAGGCAGGGGCCAGATCAGCTGGAGTCTTACACACAAGGGAGGGAGGTGTGGAGTGGAGGGCTCCAGCACACAGAGAAATATCAAAGTGAAGCTTTCTTTACCTTCCTCCCTCTAGAATGATGAACAGCAAACAGCAGTGAAATTGGCTCACTCTTTCTTGCGGCTGCAGAGCATTTTCAGCCCACAGGCTGCTGGCAGTCAGGATAGAACGGTTCCTAAAGCCAACTGCTGTCCTGCACCTCAGCCAAGGCAACCTCCCGATGCACGCCCTGAGCACAGCTGGCAAGCTGTCCCTGCGGAGTCCATCACCACGCTCCTTACTCTCCATCCCAAGAGAGAAGTTGCAGAGATGCAAGCTGTCTGGCAACTGCCACATTTCCTCCCAAAGATGATGGAACTCAGGGTGGATGAGGTATTCAAGTGTTCTCATTAGGAAAAGAGGCGCAAACGGCATCTCTTTGGAGTAGGGTGCCGTTTACAATAACAAGCAGAACCATTTTCCGGTTTCCTTCCCCACACGCTGGTGCAATGTGTTCTCTCTCTCTACACTTTGGCTATGGAAACGGATGAGACATCCAGGGAACTACACAACCAGAATATGTGAATAAACTTGATTTTAGTCCCAGCCATGGGACTTACTTGCTCTGTGACCTTGGACAAGTCATTCAAAGTCATTCAATATATTTTTTCCTTCCTGAGATATGAGGATGCTCTCATCTTCCCACTCTCTCCCTGGGGAGCTGTTAATTAAGCATGTTCAAGGTACAGGATCCTTCCCTACTCAGACTTAAGGCTTAGGCACACACAATCCTCCACGTAAGAAATTGTGTTGCTAAGCTGAGAAAACTAGGGGCAGGGGGGGGGGGTGGGGGACAGGGAAGAAATCAAAGTCACAGTCTGTAACAAATATTTTTCCTTTCATTCAATTCTAAAAATATAAAGACTGACCTGAATTTAAGAGCGTTATCAATGGCACTGTACCCACTGACTCCACCGTAACAGATACTGAGCAGTTCTTTCCCATCTACCACCCACTGCTCCCTAGGAATCGTTCAGATTTTCCTCCTTCCACTTCAACAAGATGACTGAAAATGCGGTTTGCTCTTTTGCCAACAAGACATATTTCCCATGTAAATGCCTCCTTCCAAGCATTCCATGCCCTCAATGTTTCATGATTCAGGGACCCATCCCCTGGATTCTATCTTGGCCCCTAGGAGTTTGGGTATTTGAGATGGGGGCCCCTGTGTTTGGCCTTTATTTAATCTGCTCTGCAGTGGGCAAAATTACTTTTTTTTAAATTTAAATTCAACTTAGTTAACATATAGTGTAGTATTGGTTTCAGGAGTAGAATTTAGTGATTCATCACTTACATACAACAGCCAGAGTTCATACCAACAAGTGCCCTCCTTAATGCCCATCACCCATTTAGCCCATCCCCCCACCCAGCTCCCCTCCAATAACCCTCCGTTTGTTCTCTGTATTTAAGAGTCTCTTACGGTTTGCCTCTCTCTCTGTGTTTTTATCTTATTTTTCCTTCTCTTCCCTTACATTCATCTGTTTTGCTTCTTAAATTCCACATGAGTGAAATCATGTATTTGTCTCTCTCTGAGTGACTTATTTTGTTTAGCATAATAGTTCCATCTATGTTGCTGCAAATGGCAAGATTTCATTCTTTTTGATCACCAGGTAACATTCCATTGTATATATATATACCACATCATCTGTATCCATTCATCAGTGGATGGACTTTTGGGCTCTTTCCATTATTTATGTATTGTTGAAAGTGCTGCTATAAACATTGGGGTACATGTGCCCCTTTGAATCAGCACTCCTGTATCCTTTGGATTAATACCTAGTAGCACAATAGCTGGATCATAGGGTAGTTCTATTTTTAACTTTTTGAGGAACCTCCACACTGTTTTCCAGAGTGGCTGCACCAGTTTGCATTCCTACCAATAGTGCCAAAGTGTTCCCCTTTCTCCACATCCTGGCCAACATCTGTTGTTTCCTGAGTTGTTACATTTAAAAGTGTATGTATGATCCAAGTTCAGGCAAAAGATGCTGGAGGTTGAAAGAACTACAACTAACTTTAGTTTTTTTAATGTTTACTTAAGTATAATTAACATACAGTGTTATATTAGTTTTAGGGTACACAATATAATGATTAACAAGGAAAGTAACTAGATTTGACCAAGCATTTTCACATTCTTTGTCTCATTTACTTCACTCTACAAGGTCAGTATAACTATTATTCCCAATCTACAGACAGGACATGAGCCTCAGAAATGTCAAGGGTAACTGTGGAAGGTCACAAAGACAGAGGGGAAGGATGCACACCCAGACAGCCGTTCCAAACTCAACGTCCTCTAAGCAAGCCATGCTAGGAGCGAGCTGTGATTGAGGTAAAACACTAGATTAATATGAGACCATATTATTTCGATGTAGCCTACTGAAAATTTTCACTTTCACTTTGTGATCCGTGGTGATTACAACAGAGTTCTTTATCTAATTTCTTCACCTTTCCCCAGAGTTCACACCACCATTCAGTTGAGTCCCATCTGTGAATTTAATTAACCAGCTGCTGTCCCAGTCTTCCAGATCATTAATTAAGATCTTCTTTGAAACCAGACCTAACCCCTTTACCCTCGGCCATCCCCCAGAGACTTTCAACAGCTCTGAAGATAACTATTTATTTTAACCCCACATTATATGCTCAGTTTGCAAAAGAGAGTTTTATAAGTGCACTATCTCAAAAAGTTAATTTCTCCAGGGACAGATTGTGAGCCAGCTCTGAACATGTTTTGTCAAAATCCAAACACAAGAAATTGCCTCTATATGTTGTTGTTGCTTTTGTTATTGCTAATTTTAGGTAATTAGAAAAATTGTTAAATAATTCACTGTAGCATCCTCTTGGTTTAAACCCCAAACGTATTTAATACATATGTATTATCAGGGGACTACATGTATATTAGCAAACAAAAATTACCTATCCACCCATCCCTTTCCCACAGCAATCTAAGATCCAGAGAGTTACCTTAAAGAACTAAGTCAAAATAAGGAGAAAATGTTTATGTACAAAGATGTTCACCATTTTATATATTATGAAATATTGGACTGATTCTATTATCTAACAATAGGAAAATGAGTAATAGATTTTGGTACATCCATATTATGGAATATTATCCTGCTATTAAAACCAGCACTATGTAATTACAGAGAAAACGCTTGGGGTATGACACCAAGTGGAAAATAATGAGGACAAAAAAAAATGCAAAATCTACAACAATTACATTATATAGAAATAGGTCAGTACGGACAAAGACTGAAATGACCAGAAGCAAAAAAGTGAAGACAGTTAATTTGGAGTCACAAGACTGTGGAAAGCCTTAATGCATGTTTAATTTTAAGTTAGTATATATACATAAAAATAGAAATAAATACATTGAGAGGATTTAAAAAAAAAACAGAGGGAAGGAGGTAAACCACAAGAGACTCTTAAACACTGAGAACAAACTGAGGGTTGATGGGGGGTGGGGGAGAGAAGAAAGTGGGTGATGGGCATGGAGGAGGGCACCTGTTGGGATGAGCATTGGGTGTTGTATGGAAACCAAATTGACAATAAATTATATATAAAAAAAATAATAAAATAAATAAATACATTGAGAAAGTTTAAAATAAAAGGTTAGTATATATACCAAAAAAAAAAAAAAAAAAAGTAACACTGCCCCAGCTCTAAATATTTCAGAAGTACCTTAGTGTTCGTGGTGTGGTCTAGGATGTTTGTTAGCAGCAGATCTCAATAGCAAAGGTGTCACTGTCTGCCCATGAACCTTGGAGCCACCAATTCAGTTCTGAGGTACTTCTAATTGCCATTATCTACATTTCTGTGCCAAAAAACATTGATCTGGACTTGCAGAAGGCCATGTACGCAACACGTGGGAAGAACCAAAGAATTAATACTTTCTTAGGAGTAGCTCTTGAGTACCCATAGAGTCCTACAAATGTTCCTACGTTCTCAGGTGGCATAATTCTGAGATGGCTGGTTTGCATCATTCCTCAGATTCTACCAAAAGACCAAAGAAAGTCATTGGAGAAATGTTCTTCTAACATTTAGGACCACAAGAACTTGTTATCCACCACAGGAGATAGATGAGATATCAATTACTGACTCACACCATACACAAAAGATCATTTGAGATAGGTAACAGTTCTAGGAATTGAATACATTCCATAGAAGAAACACAGAAGACTCTCATTTGTGATCTGGAGTAGGTAAAAAGTCTTAGGGGACAGGAAGCAATGAACATAAAGAAAACTTGGTAAACTGTAGTTGGTCCAAATTAAATCTTACTCATCAAAGACACCATAAAGAAAATGAAAAGCAAGCCACAGACTGGTATAAAATAGTCGCAAAATATGGAACCAACAAAGAACTTTCACCAAGAATTTAGAAAGGACTCCTACAATGCAACAATTTTTTTTATTTTTTTTTAACGTTTATTTTTGAGACAGAGAGAGACAAAGCATGAACGGGGGAGGGTCAGAGAGAGGGAGACACAGAATCTGAAACAGGCTCCAGGCTCTGAGCTGTCGTGGGGCTCGAACTCACGGACCGCGAGATCACGACCTGAGCTGAAGTCGGCCGCTTAACCGACTGAGCCACCCAGGCGCCCCAACAATTTTTTAAAAAACATCCTAATTTTTAAAATGGGCAAGAGACTTGGACAGGCACGTCACAAAGGAATTATATAAAAGCTAATAAGTAGATGAAAAGTTCTTAGCATCATCAGCATCTTAGCATTTCTCATTGGAGAAAAGGAAATTAAAACCACAGAGAAATACAATGCACGCTGACTAGAATGGCTATAACTAAAAAGGACAGGCAACCCTAAATGTTAATAAGGATGTGGAGCAACCTTAACTCTCTTAAATTACCATGAGGAGTGTAAAATTTTATAACTTTGGAAAACTCTTTGATAGTTTCTTACAAAGTCAACCACACCTACTTACAACTCAGTAATTCAACTTCTGAGTGTTTACATAATTGAAACAAAAGCATATGTTCAGTAAAAGACTTCTACAGGAATGTTCATCATAGCCTAATTCATAATAGCCCCAAACGGAAAACAACCCAAATGTCTACTAACGGGAGAATGGACAATCAAGTGTGGTATTTTCATACAGTGGAGTGCTGCACGGAACAAGAAGGAATGAATTACAGCTACACACATGGATATGCTTGAATCTCAAAAACATTAACATTGATTGAAAAAAGCCAGGCGCTTTCTACTCACATGAAATTCTGGAATAGGCAGAACGCATCCATAGAGGCAGAGATAAGAACAGTGGTTTGCTGGAAAGCAGTGATGGGATTGACAAGGGAGGTACAAAAAAGAAATTTGGGGGTTATACAAACGTTCTATATCTTCATAAAAGTGTGGGCTACGTGGGCACTTTTCTTAAAACTGTTCAAACTCGCTCATGTGTCAAAGTCAAACAGTGCCCCTAAGACATGTGCATATAGCATATGGAAAATCTACTCTCTGGAAAAATAACAAGTCATGCCCTACAAAGACACGCTCTCCTGATAACTCTTCATTTTCCATCATGTGGTGATTTGCTAGTCTGAGTGCTTTTGCACAGATGGATGGAGGTAGTTCTGAGATGCTCGTGTGTTAGGGATAGAAAGTGGGATACCATCTCTGCATGCCTCTGAAGAGGTGGACGTGAACACCACTCCAGCAGAATGCTGGATATCTGCAGTGAGAGGCTGCTGGGCACACATCGGCCAGGAGACCTGCCATGGCCTTAGGAAGCTGGACCGAATATGATCTTGTCATTGGCCAGAACCACTGCCTGGTGGAAGCCAAACTAAGTCTGAGGCACTCCATGATGATATGGATGAAACAGATGAGCCTGAATTGATGCCCATGGACCCTCCTCTAGGGAGAGGATCCCTTCTTGACTACCCTAATGAGCACCAACTCACGTCAGCAAACATTTTTTTTTTTAAATTTTTTTTTCAACATTTTTTATTTATTTTTGGGACAGAGACAGACAGAGCATGAACGGGGGAGGGGCAGAGAGAGAGGGAGACACAGAATCGGAAACAGGCTCCAGGCTCCGAGCCATCAGCCCAGAGCCTGACGCGGGGCTCGAACTCACGGACCGCGAGATCGTGACCTGGCTGAAGTCGGACGCTTAACCGACTGCGCCACCCAGGCGCCCCAGCAAACATTTTTTTTAATGTTTATTTTTGAGAGAGAGACACACACAGAGCACAAATGGGAGAAGGGCAGAGAGAGAGGGAGACAGAATCCAAGTAGGCTGCAGGCTCTGAGCTGTCAGCACAGAGCCTGATGCAGGGCCTCAAACTCATGAACCGTGAGACCATGACCTGAGCCAAAGTCGGACGCTTAACTGACTGAGTCACCCAGGTGCCCCATACATATTCTGACCTTTACTGATGCTGGTACTACCCTTTAAAAGCACACAGTCTAGTGGAAAGAGATCTCCACAATCCAATTTAATGAGATAAAGTCTAAAATAGGGGTGTGGGTAGGAAATCATCAACAATTTAGGGCAGGTGGGGTGGTCAGGGAAGGCTTAGGGGCAAAACTGATCTTTGTGCTAAGTCTGCACAACAGTACAACTCAATGGCTTTACCCTGGTTAGTAAAATAACAGAGGCTGATTGTGAAAAAAAAGTAACAGAAAATAGGAAAGTACCTAGTATTAAGTGAACATGAACTTAGCCTCCACCATTTAGAGATACATTCTGTAACCATTATGATTGTGTCTTTCTTGTCAGATCTTCCCATCCTACATGCTTTCCATGTGTTTGATGTGAAATGGGATCATATTACACATGCTGTTAAAAACACTTAGCCAGAGGGGCGCCTAGGTGGTTCAGTTGTTAAGCACCTAACTCTTGATTTTGGCTCAGGTCATGATCTTGCAGTTCGTGAGTTCAAGCTCCATGTCGGGCTCTGCACTGACAGTGTGGAGCCTGCTTGGGATATTCTCTCTCTCTCTCTCTCTCTCTCTCTCTCTCTCTCTCTCAAAATAAATAAATAAATAAATAAACTTAAAAAATACTTAACCAGATATTGCTGGTAGGTCTTCCTGCCTCTCTATGAGTCCACATGGCCATCTTTAATGGCTGTGTTGGATTCCACACTAGAAGCTATATCCTGTGTTTAACCAACCTCGTGGGTCATTCACAATTGTTTTAAGTTGTTTAAAATCATTTATATTATTACACATGTTTAGCTTGGTCTTGGAGAAAGGGGGGCTTCCTTACGACGTGAGAGGGGAAAGGCAGAAAGGACAGGAGACATGAAGCCATGGGGAGAAAGCACAGGGCAGGCATTTGGGGAACACTAGCCATCCTCTGAGGCCAGGGCACAGGATGCCAGTGGAGTGAAGGAGCCGAGACAGGAGAGGTGGATGTGGTCAAAACACGAAGGGCCTTCATGGCCAGTCTAGGGATTTGTACCAGATCCTGAAAGCCATGGGGAGCGAATCAAAAATCTGAATCAGTGAAGGGACACCAGCATATTTGAGTTTTAAAAGGTCATTTTTTCCTTGCTGAGAATTTTGTTGCCTTATGTACTAATTAAAATCCTGGGTATCTATTCTCATCAGTTCAGGAAACACCTCCCACTCAAGACCATAGGCACTGAACATAAGCCAGAGGCAGCCAACAATTCCTTTCATTGAGCTTTGTTCCCTGTGGACATCTTGGCCTTTGAACAGCTGTACTTTGCGGCTTGGCTCAGTTTTCTGCTTTTTTTCCTTAAGCCTGAGCACCTGGCTCACGGGTTGCTTGGCTCAGAGACGTATTGGAGGTTTGGGCATATGTGGTTTTGGCTGACACTCTTTATGTTAGGGGACAACTGTAAGAAGTAAGACTGATAGAAAGAGCCAGGAGACTAAGGTGACATGGGGTGAATGTTCTCCCAACCCAAGGAGATGTACATTCTGAATAAAAAAAAAATAACCCAAACTTCTAAACAATCTGCACAAGCTCAAGAGGAAGAAAGTTAAAGAAGGCAAGTGCCAGAAACCGAGTGGGATCTCCACGTCAGAGGGCTGAGTGGGAGATGAAGTCAAAAGGCTCACAAAGAATAGACCTTCAAGGTAAGGTAGAATTAGTCCAAATGGGGGAGGGAGATGGGGTGTTAGGCCCACATTAAATGTAAGAAAATAGGATGGAGTGTTCCATGAGGCAGGGAGTCTTGTAGGGCTGCATGATTTAAGGAAAACAGACTTAAATCACCTCCCATACACATGGGGAAATGCCAAAAAAAAAAAAAAAAAAAACAAAAAAAACAAACCCACAACAAAACCCAACAAAAATGAAAACAAAAACAAAAAACAGAAAAATAAAATAAACAAACAAACAAAACCCAAAAACCTTGCCATCCACTCTGGAAAAGTGGGAAAAGTCTGCAAGAACCAAAAAAGTCTGTATCAAATGTAGTTGGAAGCCTAAATTCACACTATTTGTCTCAAAGGAATTTAACATAAAAACTTGAACAAGTGAAAACTCTAAGACATCAGCAAAAGAAAAGGTGAAACATTTCTACATCTCAGAGACACAGAGAGAATGTGCAGAAGATTGCCTATCACAAACCTCAGATTGGAAAAAATTAGCATCCCAGAAAATGGAGATAAAGGAACAATCTAAAAAGGAGCTGAAGATAGGTCTTTTCAAAATATTTTAAAAAACTAAAGAAAGAATAGAAGCTATACAACCAAAAAATGAAAGAAATTGAGGATTTAAAAAAATCCAAATACATTTGAAAGATCGTGAAATAGCCCATATTCTGTACTGGTCACTGTTCTGAATGATGGGAATACATCTCTGAGCAGAAAAGACAAAACCCTGTCCTCAGGGAGCCTTCATTTAGGAGGGGGCGACCCCAAAGAAACAAACATAAAAAGTAATTTCAGCAGTGCTCAATGCCACTTGACTGTATGACCAGTGGACATGTACATTGACCAAACATAAAATTAAATACGTGATACATTTACAGCCCGTGAGTGAAAAACAGGGGGATATTTGGTGGCATGGGTATGACACAGGGCACACTGAGCAGGCATGAAGGAGAAGTGCTCGTTTCACAAGAATTTCATCAAGATTGCTTAGTCACACCTTCTTAAGCAAAACTAAGTCCTTGATGTCCCAGCCTCTTCTGTTCTTAAATTTGAAATAGCTTCTTCTCAATACAATACAAACCCAGAGTCTTCTCCAGAGAATTCTATCATTAGATGACATTTGCAATTTTTAATTTAAAGTTTATTGAATAATTTTAGATTTATATGATGTTCTAAGGGATAAAATATGGAGAGATCCTATGTGGCCCTTACCCAGTGTCCCCCAAATAGTAACATTTTACAAAACTACAGTGTGGTATCAAAACGTGGTAGAGACATTGATATAAACCACCTACTTTACTTGTACTCATCTGTGTGTATACTTAGTTCTATATAGTTTTATTCTATGTGTGGGTTCCTGAATCCATTTTGCCATGAGTTTGGTGTTAGATGCTGGGTTTTTTATAAATGTTCTTTATCCAGTCAAGTAGTTTCTCTTTATTCCTAACTTGCTGTTGGTCTTTATTATGAATGAATATGAGATTTTCTTAAGTGCTTTTTCTGTATCAGTTGAAAGATCATAAAATTATTCTTCTTTAGGTTCTTTACATGGTAAGGTGTATTGACTAATTTAATGCATGCTGAACTGTGCATGCCTGAGATGGATTTCACTTAGTCACAGTGTATGGTTCTTTCTAGACATTGCTGGATTCAATTTGCTACTATTTTGTTGAGGACATTCGAGTCTACATTCATGAGCGATAATGATCTGTAGTTTTCTTTGTTTGTACTGTCTTTGTCTGGTTTTGATATCAGGGTAATACAGGCCTCATAAGGTCACCTGGGAGGTGTTTTACACTCTTTCATTTTTCTGGAAAAGACTGTGTAAAGTTGGTGTTAAGTTTTCTTTAATGTTCGGTAGGATTCTCCAGTGTAACTTTCTGGGCCTGGGGACTTCTTTAAAAAAAAAATTTTTTTTTTAAACATTTATTCCTTTTTTGAGACACAGAGAGAGTCAGTGTGAGTGGGGGGAAGGGCAGAGAGAGGGGGAGACACAGAATCCGAAGCAGGCTCCAGGCTCTGAGCTGTCAGCACACAGCCTGACGCGGGGCTCGAACTCACAGACCGTGAGATCATGACCTGAGCCGAAGTCAGACACTTAACAGACTGAGCCACCCAGGAGCCCCATGGGGACTGATTTTTTAAGAGCTTCTTAATTATAAATGCAAATCTGTTCACGATTGTAGGACTATTCAGATTATTTATATCATTTTAGTTGAGTATTGACAGTGTGTGTTTTCCAAGGAAGTGTTCCATTTCTTCTAGAACTTATGAGTGTAAAGTTGAAGTATTCCTTTATCATTCTCTTAATGACTGCAAGATCTGTGGTGACAGCCTCAGTTTCATATATTTCATATATTCATAATTTGTCTTCTCTCTTCTTTTCTTTCCAGTCTTGCTGGAGGTTTTCAATTTCACTATTTTGAAACATCAGCTTTTTGTTTTATTTATTTATTTTTTTACTGTTTTCCTATTTCATTTATTTCTACTCTGATCTCTATTATTACCTTCCTTCTGTTTGTTTTGGGTTTAGTTTGCTCTTCTTTTTCTATTTTCTTGAGGTATGAACTGATATTGTTAACTCAAGATCTTTCCTTGTTTCTAACATAAGCTTTTACCTCTCAATACTGCTTTAATTGCTTCCCACATGCTCTGATATACTGCATTTTCATTTCCATTCACTTAAATATATTTTATTTTAATTTTTTTTAATATGAAATTTATTGTCAAATTGGTTTCCATACAATACCCAGTGCTCATCCCAACAGGTACCCTCCTCAAAACCCCTCACCCACCCTCCTCTCCCTCCCACACCCCATCAACCCTCAGTTTATTCTAAGTTTTTAAGAGTCTCTTATGGTTTGGCTCCCTCCCTCTCTAACCTTTTATTTTTCTTCCCCTCCCCCACAGTCTTCTGTTAAGTTTCTCAGGATCCACATTAAGAGTAAAAACATATGGTATCTGTCTTTCTCTGTATGACTTATTTCACTTAGCATCACACTCTCCAGTTCCATCCACATTGCTACAAAAGGCCAGATTGCATTCTTTCTCATTGCCACGTAGTATCCTATTGTGTATATAAACCACAATTTCTTTATCCATTCATCAGCTGATGGACATTTAGGCTCTTTCCATAATTTGGCTATTGTTGAAAATGCTGCTATAAACATTGGGGTGCAAGTGCCCCTATGCATCAGTACTCCTGTATCCCTTGGGTAAATTCCTAGCAGTGCTATTGCTGGGTCATAGGATCTATTTTTAATTTTTTGAGGAACCTCCACACTGTTTTCCAGAGTGGCTGCACCAGTTTGCATTCCCACCAGCAGTGCAAGAGGGTTCCCGTTTCTCCACATCCTCTCCAGCATCTATGGGCTCCTGATATGTTCATTATGGCCACTCTGACTGGCGTGAGGTGATATCTCGGTGTGGTTTTGATTTGTATTTCCCTGATGAGGAGTGACATTGAGCATCTTTTCATGTGCCTGTTGGCCATCTAGATGTCTTCTTTAGAAAAGTGTCTATTCGTGTCTTCTGCCCATTTCTTCACTGGATTATTTGTTTTTCGGGTGTGGAGTTTGGTGAGTTCTTTATAGACTTTGGATACTAGCCCTTTGTCTGATATGTCATTTGCAAATATCTTTTCCCATTCTTTCGGTTGCCTTTTAGTTTTGTTGATTGTTTCCTTTGCAGTGCACAAGGTTTTTATCTTCATGAGGTCCCAATAGCTCATTTTTGCTTTTAATTCCCTTGCCTTTGGAGATGGGTCTAGTAAGAAATTGCTGCGGCTGAGGTCAGAGAGGTTTTTTCCTGCTTTCTCCTCTAGGGTTTTGATGGTTTCCTGTCTCACATTCAGGTCCTTTATCCATTTTGAGTTTATTTTTGTGAATGGTGTAAGAAAGTGGTCTAGTTTCATTCTTCTGCATGTTGCTGTCCAGCTCTCCCAGCACCATTTGTTAAAGAGACTGTGTTTTTTCCATTGGATATTCTTTCCTGCTTTGTCAAAGACTAGTTGGCCATACTTTTGTGGGTCCAGTTCTGGGGTTTCTATTCTATTCCATTGGTCTGTGTATCTGTTTTTGTGCCAATACCAGTCTGTCTTGATGATTACAGCTTTGTAGTAGAGGCTAAAGTCTGGGATTGTGATGCCTCCCGCTTTGTTTTTCTTCTTCAATATTACTTTGGCAATTCGGGGTCTTTTGTGGTTCCATACAAATTTTAGGATTGCTGGTTCTAGCTTCAAAAAGAATGCTGGTGAAATTTTGATTGGGATTGCACTGAACGTGTAGATAGCTTTGGGTAGTATTGACATTTTAGCAATATTTATTCTTCTATGTGCCAAATACGGGAGCCCCCAAATATATAAAACAATCACAAACATAAGCAACCTTATTGATAAGAATGTGGTAACTGTAGGGGACTTTAATACCCATCTTACAACAATGGATAGATCATCTAGGCACAGGATCAATAAAGAAACAAGGGCCCTGAATGATACATTGGATCAGATGGACTTGACAGATCTATTTAGAACTCTGCATCCCAAAGCAACAGAATATACTTTCTTCTCAAGTGCACGTGGAACATTCTCCAAGATAGATCACATACTGGGTCACAAACCAGCCCTTCATAAGTATAGAAGAATTGAGATCATAGCATGAACACTTTCCGACCACAATGCTATGAAACTTGAAATCAACCACAGGAAAAAGTCTGGAAAAACTCCAAAAGCATGGAGGTTAAAGAACACCCTACTAAAGAATGAATGGGTCAACCAGGCAATTAGAGAAGAAATTAAAAAATATATGGCAACAAAGGAAAATGAAAATACAACACTCCAAACACTTTGGGATGCAGCGAAGGCAGTCCTGAGAGGAAAATACATTGCAATCCAGGCCTATCTCAAGAAACAAGAAAAACCCCAAATACAAAATCTAACAGCACACCTAAAGGAACTAGAAGCAGAACAGCAAAGAAACCCCAAACCCAGAAGAAGAAGAGAAATAATAAAGATCAGAGCAGAAATAAACAATATAGAATCTAAAAAAACTGTAGAGCAGATCAATGAAACCAAGAGTTGGTTTTCTGAAAACATAAACAAAATTGATAAACCTCTAGCCAGGCTTCTCAAAAAGAAAAAGGAGATAAAAATCATGACTGAAAATGGAACTATTACAACCAAACCCTCAGAAATATAAGCAATTATCAGGGAATACTATGAAAAATTATATGCCAACAAACTGGACAACCTGGAAGAAATGGACAAATTCCTAAGCACCCACACACTTCCAAAACTCAAACAGAAAGAAATAGAAAACTTGAAAAGACCCGTAACCAGCAAAGAAATTGAATCAGTCATCAAAAATCTCCCAACAAATAAGAGTCCAGGACCAGATGGCTTCCCTGGGGAATTCTACTCTACCAGACATTTAAAGCAGAGATAATACCTATCCTTCTCAAGCTGTTCCAAAAATTAGAAAGGGAAGGAAAACTTCCAGACTCATTCTATGAGCCAGCATTACTTGGATTCCTAAACCAGACAGAGACCCAGCAAAAAAAGAGAACTACAGGCCAATATCCCTGATGAATACGGATGCAAAAATTCTCAATAAGATACTAGCAAATCGAATTCAACAGCATGTAAAAAGAATTATTCACCATGATCAAGTGGGATTCATTCTTGGGCTGCAGGGCTGGTTTAACATTTGCAAATCAATCAATGTGATACATCACATTAATAAAAGAAAAGATAAGAACCATATGATCCTGTCAAGCGATGCAGAAAAAGCATTTGACAAAATTCATCATCCTTTCTTAATAGAAACCCTCGAGAAAGTCGGGATAGAAGGAACATACTTAAACATCATAAAAGTCATTTACGAAAAGCCCACAGCTAATATCATCCTCAATGGGGAAAAACTGAGAGCTTCCCCCCTGAGATCAAGAACACAACAAGGATATCCACTCTCACCGCTGTTGTTTAACACAGTGTTGGAAGTTCTAGCATAAGCAATCAGACAACAAAAGGAAATCAAAGGCATCAAAATTGGCAAAGATGAAGTCAAGTTTTCACTTTTTGCAGATGACATGATATTATACATGGAAAACCCCACAGACTCCACCAAAAGTCTGCTAGAACTGATACATGAATTCAGCAATGTCGCAGGATACAAAATCAATATACAGAAATCAGTTGTATTCTTACACACTAACAATGAAGCAACAGAAAGACAAAGAAACTGAGCCCATTCACAACTGCACCAAGAATCATAAAATACCTAGGAATAAACCTAACCAAAGATGTAAAAGATCTGTATGCTGAAAACTATAGAAAGCTTATGAAGGAAATTGAAGAAGATATAAAGAAATGGAAAAACATTCCGTGCTCATGGATTGGCAGTTAAATGTATTTTAAAAGTTGTCTCTGAGACTCACTAATTGATCCACGGGTTATAAATGAGTTTGTTGTTTAACTTCCAAGTGTTTGAGATTTTCCTTTTGTGTTTTTTATTGATTTTTGGTTTGATTCTATTACAATCAAATTATATTCAAAATGATTGTAATTCTTTTTTATTGAGATTTGCTTCATTGCCCTAAGTATAGTTTATCTTGGTAAATTTTCCATGAGTGCTTAAAAAAAAAAGCATATTTTGCTGTTGTTAGTGGTTGAATGTTCTATGTACATCAATTGGATTCTGCTGATTAAATGTTTTGTTCATATCTTCTATGTCCTTCCTGATTTTTGAAAGGGGAGTTATAGTAAGAGAGGGATGTGGAAGTCCCCAACTATAATTATAGATTTGTACATTTCTCCTTCCAGCTACATAAGATTTTGTTTCGTGTTTTTTGAGTTTCTGTTGTTTGGTGCATACATATTGAAGTTTGTCATGTATTCATGCTGGATTGATTCTTTCATGCTTATGTCAGGCTCCTCTCCTCCTTGACGCAAAAAAAAATTCTTTGCTCTAAAGTCTACTTTGTCAAATGTTAACATAGTCATTCTTTTCTAATTAATGTTTGCCAGGTACATCTTTTGCCATGCTTTTACTTTCAACCAACCTTTGCTGTATTTAAAATGAGTTTCTTTAAAACAGCAGATGGCTGAATTATGTTTTATTATGCACTCTGTCATCCTTTTCATTTTCAGTGGTGTACTTCAACTATTGACAATTAAGGTGATTATTGAGATGTTTGTGCTTAAGTCTGCATTTTTGTTTTTGGGTTACTTCTGGTTCTTGTTTACCTTTTTTCTTGCATACCTGTGGCTTACTTGAACATTTTAAATATTTCATCTTTACTTATATGTATGGTTTTTAAGAATGTACCTCTGCATAGTTTCTTACTGGTCGCTCTGGTTAGTATAATATACATACATAACTTCTCACAGTCTACTGTCATCATAATTTTACTACTTTGGTGTAGGGTAGAAACCTCACCTTTTCCTTTTAGGCTCCTTTACCTTACCCATTTTAAATATCATTGTCTTGAGTGTCAGATGGTGTAATTTTTGCTATAATCACCAAATATGATTTATAAAACTCCTGAGGAAAAGGATAACCTATTATACACACACATATTTCTGCATTATTAACTCTTCCTGGTGCTCAAAAATTCTTTTATCATTTCCTTTATGTTTGGAGAATTTCTTAAACTAACTCTTAAGGGAACGACTGCTCATTAACAATTATTTTGGTTTTACTCCATCTGAAAAAGGCTTTCTTTCCCTCTCATTCCTGAAAGACAGCTTTGTTGGTTATAGAATTGGCAGTGACCATTTTTTCCTTTCTTCACTTGAACAAACTTGTGCCACTTCCCTCTCCCCTCCATGGTTCCAGAGGACCAACCTGATGACACTCTGATCAGTGCTTCCCTATAGGTAATATGACATTGTTCTCTCACTGCTCTCAAGATTTTTTCTTTGTCTTAGTTTCAGAAATTCATGATGTGCCTTGGTGTGGGTTTCTCTGTGTTTATCCTATTTGGAGGTTCTCACAGTTTCATTGTTTAGGTCATTTGTCAAATTTTGGAAAAAATCAGCCATTTTTTCTTCAATTATTCTTTCAGGCACATTCTCTTTCCCTTTTCCTCCTGGAACCTTTTCTTTTTCTTCTTTAAAAAACATTGTTTGAGTCTACTTTCTCTCTGATGTCCAGATTGGGTGAATTCTACTGATTTGTCCTCAAGTTCAGGGATTCTAATCTCTGACACCTTGAGTCCACCCAGTGACTTTGTAATTTGTGTTACTGTATTTTTTAGTTCTATAATTTATTTTGGTCCTTTTTCATGACTTCTGTTTCCTAGCTAAGACTTTCTATTTTACTTTTCATTTGTTTCAAGAGAATTTGTAATTGATTGCTGAAGCATTTTTATGAAGGCTGCTTTAATATCCTTATCTAATAATGCCAACATCTGATTCATCTCACTGTTGACATAATTTGATTGTCTTTCTTATTCAAGTTGTAATTTTCCTGGTTCTTGGTACAATGGGAGAATTCCGATTGTATCATGGGCATGTTGTCTTATACTTGTCATCTTTTACTAGGAGACTCTGGGTTGTATTTAAATATTTTATTCTGGGAGATCGTCACCCTGTTTAGATTTAGCATGCAGGCGGGTCTTGGTATTCTTTTTCAGACTGTGATTCCAGTGACATTTTGGTTTTCAGAGCCTTTGCAATGTTTGGGTCTGCCTGATTCATCTGATGCTGCTGGGGTTCCCATGGTTCCTTGCTGTGGTTCCTGAGGGGATAGAAGGAGCTTCTCTAGACCAGAAACTGGGTGTCTCTTGGTGAGGGAGGGAACCTTGGGCCCACAAAGATAAAGAGACTTACTGGACCAGACTACCTGCTGCTCCCAGCAGTTTGGTCCTTCTCCTCCAGGGATGAGTCTCAGGCCTTGCAGTGAAGGAAAGCACCTCTCCTGGCCACTTATCTTAGTGGGGCTTCTGATTGGTGATTGATTCCTCCTCACCAGTTCTGCTGTGGTTACTGTGTATATTTAGCCCAGGAGGGAAATGAGCCTGGAATGCCTGCTGTTTCTAGGTTGGAGGTCAGGAGACAGAGTCTGGGTCACCTTGTTCATTGGATGAGGAACAAAAGACATTCTGCTGCTGTGCTGTTCCTTTTCCCTGGCTCCCAAAGCAGTTCTCCTTCTTCTTACCACTTTTCAGAGATATCTTTTAATTATCTTCTACTATTCCAAGGACTTATACTTGTAATAATATACTTAGTCCTTGCTAAGTGGGAATAAATGAGTCTATGCCATTTTATCTGGACCAGAAGTCTTGACGTTTATACTTTTAAATGGGATTTTTTGTTTGTACTTATGTTCAATCAAAGACATACCAGAAAGCACATAGCAGTGCTATCTGTTAGTAGCCCAAATTTGGAAACCACCTATAGAATTTTCATAGTAAAATAACTGTGGCATGTTCACATTATAGCACACTCCTCAGCAATAAAAATGCACAGAATACATTTTGCTGCACAAAATACAAAATGCTGCTTGTTAAAGCAGCAATACGGGTGAATTTTCCAACATAGTGTTAAACAAAAAAAGCCAGAGACTGAACAGAACATGCTTTGTGCTTCCATTTTATATAAAGTGCACAGAACGGACAGAAGTTATCTATGCTTTGGATGTCAGGCTAATGGTGCCCTTGGGAAAGGGTCAGCGAGGTTAAGGGCTCTAAGAAGGGCTCCCACAATGCCAGTGATATCTCGTTCATGATCTGAATGCTGGTTACATAAATGTATTCAATTAATCAAGCTGTACATTTACAATAGGTGCAATTATATATATATTTCCCTAAAACATTTAAACAAATTATATGTCTGCTGGAAACTATAGATTTTAATAGATAAAGCATATAATAGATTCCCCAACCAGCACTGAGCTGGGAAAGAAGCTCCAGCTTGGGAGCTATTATGAACTCCACTGGCTCTTTGGATTTCAGTTCCTTTATGTGTAAAGCTATTGTCAGTTTAAACAGACTCCCTGAGAGCCTGATCCCAGCCAGGCACTGTGCTGGGTGCTTTCTGTACAACACTAGTCCCCGTAATATGGCGGCAAAGAAGATGTAGCCGATTGTCATCATTCGTGGTCCTTATGTTCTATGAAGTTGCTGCCAACATGGAATTAATGAATACCAAAGCACTGCTTCTACAGAGTTAGGTTCCTGTGAGCCTCTGGTCACAACATTCTCAGCAACCAATCAATTCATAACCATGCTTTTGTGAGTTTCTGTTTAAAGACACCTTTCAAATATGAATCATTCATTAACCTTGAACTCACAGCCAAGCCCACCATACCTCAGGCCTGAATGACACTTCTCTAACACAGGCGTGTTCTCTGTCAGTCCTATCTTAACCTTCTTGTGATTACGAACACTGGACGGCATTGCAGCACTAGGCTGGGGGCCATTTAAAATAACAACGGCAACAATAAAAAGCATACACCTGTGAAAAGTGTGGCCCAAAGGAGACTCCAAGAAGGACACTTGTTGACAGTATGGAAGCTGAAACAAAGCAGAGTGTCCCCTTGTTAAACCTCAGCTGGGAACCTGCATGCCAGGTTGACTCAATTTTTTTTTTTCTTTCTGTTCATATCCATGAAGGACCATGAAAGTGCCATAAATAAGGGTTTGGGGGTTTCAAATAAATTTTAGTGAGTAGGCAGATTTGCAAATACAGGATCCATGAATAATGAGGATTGCCTGTATTCTCATCCACGCTTTACACAGGCACAAATTCAGGGTCAAATTGCTTCAGACACGGACCCAGTAAGTGGCAGAGTATGTTCCTTCCACAAGACAAGCGCAAGGTACCACCCTGTCTCAGACGTTCTCTTGCCTTTCTGAACTCAGTAACTCCCAGGGTAGAGGGGCAGCCCTTCCTTCCTCTGAGTTCCAAAAGCAGTGATAAGGACATGATCACATTAACTGAGCACTTGTCATGTGCTGGCTTCTGTGCTAAGTGCTGTTTGAGTACTGACTCATTTAATCTCACACCCACCTTTATGAGTCAGTTCTGTTGACATCACTACTGTAAATATGCACAGAGTGGGTAGTCAGTGTGGCCGCTGTCACCCAACTTGTAAGAGGAAGTTCTAGGATCCTATCACAGGCAGCTCAAGCCTTTGGCAGGTGCACCGCACATACAACCTTAGTACCTAATCCTAACCTCTACTGTTCACGCAACATGCTGTGTGGAAGTTACCTATTTGATTCTCTGCTTTCCTCCGAAAGACCGTGAGTTCACTAAAAACATCAGCCTTATTTTATTCCTCTCTGTGTCCCCGCCGCCTGGCCCAGATGCTAACATGCACCAGGAGGTCAGCAAGTAATTAGCAGGTAAATAACCAAAGACATGAATCAATGCACCTCCACCTTCCTGGTACCCAGCACAGGGCCTGGCACGCAGGGGTTGTTCAACAAATATTTGCTCAGGGAGATGGTCAACATTTTCCACGAGCAGCATTACTTTCCAGCAAGAGAGGATACTACGTTCTCCAGTGCTTCTGTCCACCAGCTCCAGGCAGGCGACAGTGCCAGCCCCTCCTCTGAGCTGTGACAGGATGCCTCCTGGCTCTGAAAGAGTCCAGCTAATTAGACTCGTGTCTGCCAACAGAGAGAGTGGACAAATACTGAGAGGAAACTGTTAGCAGAGAAGAGGAGGGTAAGGAGGCGGGAGGGACGGGGAATCAGCAATTTGTTAGAGGCGATGAAAAGGATCGCGTTATGCCTTCCGCTAAATTACTGCATGTACTAATTGTATATGCACGAGTAATTGTTGGTGCTGCTCATTTACATTTGATTATTATATTTGTAGTTTTTAATTGCATTTGAATATGTGTGCTGCTAATACCGTCAGGATCATCAGTAGCTGTCAGCAATCCTCAGTGCTGGTTCTGCTAATGAAATGCAGATCTGCTACCAGGGCCTTCATTTTATCCGGATAACGTGCTGGCGAGAGCAGTGACGAGAACAATACAATGACTACCACTCTGAGCGGCTACCTTGTTTGGGGAGCTGTCCTAGGTTCTGGTTCATAAGAAACAGTGAGGCATGTTAAGCGCGATAAAATCGGGGTTTATTCCTAGCTTGGTTCTTTACTACTGTGTGATTTTTTTTTTTAAAGAAACAGAACCACTCTGATCCTCAATTTCATCCTGTGTAAAAACGCATACTTGGCATAATTACTGTGAAAGTTGACAACAGGTTCAAGAGTCTGATGCACGGCAGGCCCTTAAGGAATGGTGACTTATTACTCTCATTTATCCAGAAACCTGTGTTTCCACTGGAGCCAGTGTTGCTAAGGGCCTCATCAGCACTCACCCAAGAAGCCATAAGTTGTTAACCGATCTCACTGCTTCCTTCCTCTCTCCTCCACCTGAGCCACAGAGGCTCTAACAAATAAATCTGGAAGCATGTCTTTTCCATGTTCACAGGCTGTTGAGGGCTCTCTGCAGCCTGCAGGGCAGAGTCTTCCTGTGCAGGACCAGGCTGCAGTGATGGAGGCCAGGACACAGACCCCTACAGAGGACAGCACTCTCCCCTCTAACTGCTGTCTGCCACCAACCATCAGCTATTTTTAGAATTGCCTCAGCTAAAAAGAGCTGCTTTAACCAAAGTCACCCCTGCTGGGGGAGCCCACAACCACTGACGGGCCAAAGCGTGGGTATAAAATCCTGGCCCTGTCACCCCCAACTCGGGATACCTCCGAAGAGCTGACCAGCTTCAGAATGCCCAGGGGGTCACGTGAGGCTTCATCAGGACTGCACCCAAGCCAGATGCTCCTCTGTTCAGCCTGCCTTCCTTCCTTCCTTCCTTCCTTTTCTTTCTTTTTCTTTTGTTTTTTCTTTCTTTTCTTTCTTTCTTTCTTTCTCTTCCTTCCTTCCTTCCTTCCTTCCTTCCTTCCTTCCTTCCTTCCATCTGCTCCCCTCCCCAGATGCTGATCCCCAGGGCATTCCCTAATCAGGTGCTCCCTAATAAAGCTCCCCCTTGCTGATTTCTACCTCAGACTCCGTGTCCTAAGAAACAACTTGCAACACAGACTACCTCTCTTGACTTGTGCACCACCTCTGCTGTCTGACATGTGTGAAACATCTTTCCTTCCAAATAAGCCATTTGCTTCCCCAACTCTCTGCTGTTACATCATAACACTCACCCGTACCAGAGGCCCCTTGAAACTTGGCAGCCTCGGGGCGCCTGGGTGGCTCAGTCGGTTGAGCGTCTGACTTCGGCTCAGGTCATGATCTCACTGTTCGTGAGTTCGAGCCCTGTGTCGGGCTCTGTGCTGTCAGCTCAGAACCTGGAGCCTGCTTCAGATTCTGTGTCTCCCTCTCTCTCTGCCCCTCCCCCGCTCACACTCCATCTGTCCATCTCTCTCTCTCTCTCACACACACACACACAATAAACACTATTAAATAAAAAAAGAAAGAAAGAAACTTGGCAGCCTAGAGAGCTCCAACTCCTCCAATAGCTTCAGAACGAACGGTACCTCCTCTGAGAAGCCTCTCCTGATTGTCCCAGGCAGAGTTAAGTTCTGAGTCTGGAAGGCCTGTTTACGTCTCTGTACAGTGTTGATTGCACTATATATATTTTTAATTTTTAAAAAATGTTTTATTTTTGAGAGAGAGAGAGATAGAGCACAAGTGGGGGAGGGGCAGAGAGAGAGGGAGACACAGAATCCAAAGCAGGCTCCAGGCTCCGAGCTGTCAGCACAGAGCCCAACACAGGGCTCAAACCCACAAACCATGAGATCAGGACTTGAGCCAAAGCAGGACGCTCAACTGACTGAGTCCCCCGGGCGCCCTGAAGCTTACGCTCTAAGTAAGGTAGACAGTCAGTAAAAAGATGAAACTAAATATGTCATTATTAAGTGCTATAGAGAAAAATTTAAGGGGTGTGTGCAGAATTTTGGGGTTGCCGTTTTAGCTGGGGTGGCCAGGCAAGGTCTCCTTGAGAAGGTGCCATCTAAGTGAAAACCTGAAGGAAGGGGGGGGGACCCCTGCAAACAACTGAGAGAAGAGCATTCTAGAAAGAAGGCACAGCAAGTGCAAATGCCCTGCAGCAGGCATGTGCTTATCATGCCTGAAGAACAGAAGCCAGCAAGCCTGGAAGAGACTGAGCAAAATGGAAGATGAGCCGGAGTGACCGCAGGGCCAGATCACGCTGGGGTTTGCGGAGCATTGCAGGGAATTTGGCTTTAGCTCGTTGGGTGGCGAACAGAGGAGGAACATGACTTGGCTGAGGTCTTAATGGGATTGCTCTGCACACTTCATTGGGAATGGACCGACACGGGCCAGGGAAGAATCAGGACAAACAGGCAGGAGGCTGTGACAACCACCGAGGGGAGAGAGATGATGGTGGTTTGGATGATGGGAGCTTGGAGGCAGCGAGAAGTGACTGGACTCTGGACATCATAAAGAGAAAGACACGGTTTCCTATGGATTGGGTGTGGGGTGCGAAAGAAAAGAATCAAGGATAAGCCTGACATGTGGGGCCTCAGATGGGGGAGTCAAGGCTGCCTCTATTGAGAGAAAGGTGCCTTCAAAAGAAACTGTTCCAGTAGAAGTTCAAGAATTTATCTTGTAAACTTTATGTATGTAAAGTTTGAGACAGGAAATCAGGAGGGGGCGGGGAGGCAAGTTCTGTAAGCCCGGCTAGCATACGGAAGCTAGTAAAACAGACACAAATCAACAACACTTATTGAGAGCTGGGTGTGTGTCGTGCACTGTTCAAATTACACAATTTTCCCCAAACCTGCAAGGAACAAACTACGATTCTTCCAAAGTGCAAGGAGGAAACTGAGACTCAGCAAGTTTACATAACCTGCCTGAGGTCACACAGCAGGTAAATGGCAAACCAGGACTTGAGCCCAGCATTGTACGGCCTGTACTTTTCACCCTGAAGCTCTGATACTTGTCAATAATGTCACCATTTTTGTTTTTCTTCTCTGACTCCATCCTCTCCATGCCAATAACTACAGTTATTAAGCACTAACTATGCTGTGGCACTGCTCTAAGTGCTTCCTATTTAGTATACTCAGTGAACTCATCCGTAGGCACAGAGACGCAAAGTAACTTAGCACAGTCACACAGCCAATACAGAGGAACGGGTATTTGAACTCAAAGTCTGACCCCTTGGCCCACATTCTTCCTCATTATATATATATTTTTTTTAATATGAAATTTATTGTCAAATTGGTTTCCATACAACACCCAGTGCTCATCCCAATAGGTGCCCTCCTCGATGCCCATCACCCACCCTCCTCTCCCTCCCACTTTCCATCAACCCTCAGTTTATTCTCAGTTTTTTAAGAGCCTCTTATGGTCTGGCTCTCTCCCTCTCTAACTTTGTTTCCCCCTTCCCCTCCCCCACGGTCTTCTGTTAGGTTTCTCAGGATCCACATAAGAGTGAAAACATACGGTATCTGTCTTTCTCTGTATGACTTATTTCACTCAGCATAACACTCTCCAGTTCATCCACGTTGCTACAAAAGGCAAGATTGCATTCTTTCTCATTGCCACGTAGCATTCCATTGTGAATATAAACCACAATTTCTTTATCCATTCATCAGTTGATGGACATTTAGGCTCTTTCCATAATTTGCCTATTGTTGAGAGTGCTGCTATAAACACTGGGGTACAAGTGCCCCTATGCTTCAGCACTCCTGTGTCCCTTGGGTAGATTCCTAGCAGTGCTATTGCTGGGTCAATGACATGGGAACCATTGGAGGATTCTGAGAAGAAGACTGACATGATATGAGGTAAAAAGGTCCCATTGGCTACGGTGTTGACAAGAGACTGCAGGAGGCCATGGACAGAAGTAGGGAGACCACTAAGGGCTGAGGTGATGGTGCCTAGAAGAGAATGGTTATGGTGGACTGAAGAGGAGCTGCATCTTCTGGGCAGCACCTGGCATTCGTTCACTTGCTCATTCATTCATTCACTCACTCATTCCTTGGGTGTCTGCTTTGGGCCATTCATAGAGGCAGTTCCATTCCCTCCTGCATGAGGCTCTGTACTAGCAGCCAAGGATGTCTAGCCAAGGGGTAAAGACAGGCACAACCCGCACCCTCACGGGTCTTACCACCTCACCAGGAAGGAGACAAGAAACTAACGACTACATGCATGCATTCTGAAGGAGGTCAGGTTCAATGGGGCATGCACCAGGGGAGCCAATCCACTGTGTGTCCAAATTGAGTTCAGCTAACATACGGCTTGTAGGAACCCAATGAGAGAGTCACTCACTCAGGGGACGGCATGTCTGAAGGTAAAGTTAGAAAAGTCGTGAACAAGCACTCAGACAGACAGCAACTGGGCCGCCAGAGAATTTGTGGTAATCTAAGTCTGCACCAAAGGACACTGCTGGACGATTTGGTGGGGAGGTGGGAAAGAAGGGTGGGGTCAGAAGGAGGGCCCCTGATGGATGCTCACCATGGGTCCACTCTTCTATGTATCAAACTCCTTCCTGCTCCATGCCCCCCACTTCCCTAGAAAACCTCAAGTCCTCCTCCTGGAAGTCCAAGTACGGACACTCTGTCAACAGTATTCAGTCTGCAAAACTTTCTGTCAATTAAATCTCACAAAGGACAAGTTTGCGAGGTGAACCATCGGCAAATTCCTGGGTGTTCCCAGGGGTGGCACGTTCTCTCTCTGGCTCCGTGACTGCACCTAAAACACGGATGGGAGGCCTAATGAGATCAAGTGTCATCTCCAGAGCTCAAAGTCTCCAGTTTTCTTCCTCTAATCTCAGGGTAATAGGCAACTGCAGTGACATTCACATACCACATGACACTGGGGCTCACAACATCCTCACACGCCTTACGTACCATGCATACGACACTCCTTTCAACAACACCCTATGATGTACAAATTTCCCAGGAGACATGAACACACGTGTCTGCCATGGATGAGAATATTCACAACAGCTCCAAGTTATAAGCAACCCAAGTTCCATCAGTAGTAGAATCATTAAACAAATAATCATACAAAAGAACAGTTCGCAGCAGTGGAAAAGAACTGTGATATGACAGATGAATCTCAAAGACATTATGTTTGGAGAAAAAAGCAAACAAAAGAATATGTATCCCATGATTCTATCCTATAAGTGTAAAAAAGAGGACACACAAACATCTAATGATACAGACTGGGAAAGCAATAACCTCTTAGTGGGGTATTGACTGGAAAGGAACTTGAGGGAAACTTCTGGGATGGTGATAATGCTCCACATCTTTTCTCTAATTTTTTTTGTATTTATTTTTGAGAGAGAGAGAGGCAGAGAGGGAGACACAGAATCCGAACCAGGCTCCAGGCTCCGAGCTTTCAGCACACAGCCTGATGAGGGGCTCAAACACATGAACCGTGAAATCATGACCTGAACTGAAGTCAGACGCTTAACCGACTGAGCCTCCCAGATGCCCTACTCCACATGCTGATTTGGGTGACTGTCGCTGAAGTACATACAGATGTAAAAATTCATTCAGCTGTATGGTTAAGATTAACGTAGTTTGCCTTATATCTGCTATCCCTTAATTTAAGAGTAAATTTTTAAAAAATTCTATAAGGTGATTATTAATTAACAGGAGAAAATCATATGATTGTAATGGTCTCAAGATAATACAAAACCTTTGCTGATGCAAGCTATTAATGTTGTCTTTTACACACCAAATCCCATTAGTTTTTCTACACACAATGACAACTTGATATGTAACAGACCTGCCCCCTCCCCAACCAACCCTGAACAGGCGATATTCCCTTGGTATATGATCCCAGAGAACTGTGTGCATTTTCCTCAGAACTCTGACCTCAGTTTAAAGTAGCACACCATTATGCTGATTATTTAATTAATGTCAGTCTGCCCCACTGGGCTGTGAAATCTGGGATAACGTCTGATTTTACTCCCTGGGATCTCCAACCTCTTTACGAAGTGCCTACGGTGTGGAAGGTGCTCAATAAATATGTATTTAGTGAATGATGGCAACTAGGAATAAACTGAGAAGTCTATATATGGAACATTTAGCGAGGCTTGAACAAAACATTAAAGAAAAGCCAGGATCATAACACCCATTTCATTTCATGAGTCTTATCTTTTACCTTTATTTTTTGTAATCTTTAAAAAATGGGGAAAAATATGAAAAACTCTATCAAAGAACATAGCACATGTGAGGTCAGACGGCAAGACCCGACTCTGGTTAAGTCTACTGAAACCATATAGACCACATGCTGGCTACGCTTAAATTAAGCTCAATCTTAATAAGGAAATATTAACTAGAAAACCCCCAGATGTTTGGAAATGTAAAAATATACTTCTCAAAAATTCATGAGTCAAGTGGAAATTACCATGGAAATTATAGAGTAATTTGAACTGAATAATAATGAAAATATGACATATTAAAATTTGTGTGGGAAGAGCAGACTCAAGATGGTCGCGCAGGAAGCTCCTGAACTCCCCCCTTCCCACGGAAAGAATACACCTAACACTACGTATGGAACAATTCCCTCTGAAGGGAACACAGAAACTGATGAACAGAGCCCCCAGCACAAGGGGCAGACCAACATGGGTAGAAGAGGCAGAGATACAGTCATGCTAAGAAACAAAACCAAACCACAGGCCCAGAATTCCATGGCCACGAGGGATCTCAAAGGAATGGAACTTCCCCCCGAGGAGCGAGAGATTCAAGATCCACAGTAGGCACCCCAACCCTTAGATCCTGCACAGGAGAGACAAGCCCCCACAACAGCTGGCTTTGAAAACCAGTGGGGAGAATGTCCAGGAAAACTATGGAACATAAGGAAAAGGAAAATCCTGCTCTTCAAGGGCTTGTGCAGAGATTCACTTGACCCAGAAACCAGTGCAAGTATCAAAAAGTACATAGGCTATAGGTGAAGGAGAAGTACCTACTAATCTTGAAGTGCCTGCTTAAGAGGCAGAAAGCAAGTGGGCCTCTCTCTGGGGACTGAGACTCCAGAAGCAGCCATTTTAGCTGCCATTTTTGTTATCTTGTGCCTTGCTGATCTCGGAGGTGGCAGATGCTATTCCAAATCCTCCCACTGCTAGTGCCCAGGAGTGCATCCTGCTGAGAGCCCTGCATGACCTTGTGCCTTGGCCAGGCCTTGCAGCCAACAGGATGATAACCCTACCCACCAGCATGCCCACAGCAGCCACAGCTGGGCCTTGCAGCCAGCTGGGTCATGGGCCACCCTTGCCCACCAGCATACCCACAGTACTCATGACTCCATCACAACAGGAGGGTCCATGTGGCCCACACAAGAGACATGTTTGGAGCACCCTGCTCTGGTGGACAGAGGGGATAGTGCTTCTGGGCCCCATAGGACATCTCCTACATGAGACCACTCCTTCCAGATTAGAAGATGTAGCTAAACAGCTAACACACAAAAATACAGAGAGTATGGCAAAATGAGGAGATAGAGGAATATGTTCCAAATGAAAGAATAAAACAAAATCTCAGAAAAAGAAGTAAATGAAATGGAGATAAGCAATATACTCAGTAAAGAGTTCAAAGCAATGGTTGTGGAGATGCTTCCTAAAGTTGGGACAAGAATGGATGAACAGAGTCAGAAGTTCAGACAAAGAGAAAACATAAAAAAGTACCAATCAGAGCTGAAAAATGTAACAACAGAAATGGGAATAAACAACAGATTAGATGATACAGAAGAATGATCAGCAATCTGAAAGACAGGGTGGTGAAAATCACCTAAACTGAACAGCAAGAGAAATAAAAATTTAAAAAAATAGTTTGAAGGATTTCTGAGACAACATCAAGCACAGAACATTCACATTTATAGGGTCTCAGAAGGACAAGGAAGAGAAAGAAAGGGGCAGAAAACTTATTTGAAGAAATAATAGCTGAAAGCTTCCCTAACCTGGGTAAGGAAACAGACATCTGGGTCCAGGAAGCACAAAGATTCCCAAAAGAGATGAACCCAAAGAGATCAACACCAAGACACATAATGATTAAAATGTCAAAAATTAAAGATACGAAGAGAATACTAAAAGTTGCAAGATTCCCGTGGTTCATTGCGGGAATCTATCCCCAAAACCAAGAGCACACTTTACACATTGTATGTTAGCCAATTTGACAATAAATTATATCAAATAAATAAATAAATAAATAAATTCTAAAAAAAAAATAAAGTCAGTGATTCTTAAGTAAATTCCATGGATTGAGTCCATAAATCTGAGTAAATATTTTGATTTCACACCACACACACACACACACACACACACACACACACACAAAGCTGCAAAAGAAAAGCAAGTAGTTGTGTATCAGCCAACCCCATAAAACTGTCAGTTGATTTCTCAGCAGAAACTTTGTAGGCCAAAAGGGATATATACATGATATACTCAAAGTGCAGGGAGAAAAAAAAAGGGAAAAAACAAGCAAGAATACACTACCTGGAAAAGCTAGAATTTAGAATTGCAAGGGACACAGAGTTTCCCAGACAAGCAAAAAGCTAAAGTACTTCATCATCACTAAACTGGCTTTATAAGAAATATTAAAAGTATGTCTTTAAGTAGAAAGGAAAATCCCATCATTAGAAATAAGAAAACATATGAAAGAAAAAATCTCACTGCGAAAGGTAAACATACAGTGAAGGCAGTGGTTCAACCACTTAGGAAGCTAATATGAAGGGTAAAAGCCAAAAAGTGGTAAAATCAACTATATCTACAATAATTAAGGAATGCACAAAATAAAAATATATAGAGTATGACATCAAAAACATACGATATGGAGAGAGTAAAAATGTAGTGCTTTTATAATGTGTCTGAACTTAAGTGATTTCCAACTTAAAATAGACTATTTGTTCTAGTGTTTGTGTTAGATTAGTTGAGAAAGTACTGGACACCATTATTTAAGAACGATTTCAATTTCACAAAGGCAATTCAACTGTAAATACTATATTTGAAGTAATTTTTCTACATATGTAAAATTTGAGAATAAATACTGTTATATAATATATTGTTACATATGAATCTTACGATAATCACAAACCAAAAACCTATAACAGAAATACGAGAGAGAGAGAGAGAGAGAGAGAGAGAGAGAGAAATCCAAACCTAACACTAAAGAAAGTGATCACTTGATGAGGGATGAGAGCAAGAGAAGAAAAAAGGAACAGTAAAGAGCTATAAAAACAACCAGAAAACAATTAGCAAAACTGCAATGAATACATATAAATAAATACATATCTATCAATAGTTACCTTCAATGTAAACGGACTAAATGCTCCAATCATGTGCCTTTGTGCATACAAGAGACTCACTTCAGATCTAAAGATACACACAGACTGAAGGTGAAGGGATGGAAATAAAATATTCCATGTAAATGGAAACGAAAAAAAAGAAAAGCTAGGGTAGCAATGCTTATAACAGACAAAACAGAATTTAAAACAAAGACTGTAAGAGGAGATAACAAAGAGCATTACATAATGATAAAGAGATCAATCCAAAAAGAGGATATAACAATTTCAAACATGTATGGACCCAATATAGAAGCACATAAATATGAGCAAATTTAATGAACACAAAGGGAGAAATTGTAATACAATAATAGTAAGGGATGTTAACACCTCATTTACATCATCTGGATATATATATTCCAGACAGAAAACTGATAAAGATACATTGGCATTAAATGACACATTAGACCACACGGACTTAACAGATGAATACATAACATCCCACCCCAAAACAGAAGAATACACATTCTTCTCAAGTTCACATGGAACATTCTTCAAGAGAGATCATTTGCTAAACCACAAAATAAGTATCAATAAATTTTAGGAAGGCTGAAATCATATCAAAGATGTTCTCTGACAACAATGATATGAAACTAGAAATTGATTACAAAAAAAAACCTGGAAAAGGCACAAATATGTGATGACTATACAGCCAATGGGTCAACACAGAAATCAAAGAGGAATCCAAAAAATACCTGGAGAAAAATGAAAGTGAAAACACAACATTCCAAAATCTGTGGGATACAGTTAAAAGCAGTTCTAAGAGGGATGCTTATAGCAATACAGGCCCATCTCAACTAATAAGAAAAATCTCAAATAAACACTCTAAACTTACATCTAAAGGAACTAGAAAAAGAACAAACAAAACTCATAGGAAGAAGGAAGTAACAAGTATCAAAGTAGAAATACATGAAATAGAGACTAAAAGAAAAAAAAAAACAAGAAAAAACATTAATGAAACTGAGAGCTGGTTAAAACAATAAACAAAACAATAAACAAAATTGATAAACCGTTAGCCAGACTCATTAAGAAAAGAGAGGGCCCCAATAAATAAAATCATAAATAAAAGAGAAGTTACAACCAATACCATAGAAATATAAAGAATCATGAGAGTACTACGAACTGTTGTATGCCAACAAACTGGGCCACCTAGAAAAAAATGGATAAATTCCTAAAAACATAAAATCTTCCAAGGGTAACTCAGGAAGAAATAGAAAATCTGAACAGACTGATTACTAGCAATGAAATTGAATTCGTAATTTAAAAAACTCCAAAAAACAAAAGTCCAGGGCCAGATGGCTTCACAAGTGAATTCTACCAAACATTTAATAAAGAGTTAATACCTATCCACCTCAAATTATTCCAAAAACTTAAAGAAGAGGAATGCTTACAAACTTATTCTATGAATCCAGCATTACCCCAATAACAAAACCAGACAAAGACACTATTAAAAAAAGGAAATTATAGCCAGTATCTCTAATGAATCCAGATGCAAAAATCTTCCTTAACAAAATATTAGCAAATTAAATTCAACAATACCTTAAAAGGATGACACACCATGATCAAGTGGGATTTGTTCCATTTATGCAAGGATGTTTCAATATTTGTGAATCAAATAATGTGATTGCCACATTAAACAATAAAGGGTAAAAATTATATGACCATCTCAATAGATGAATACAAAGCATTTGACTAAATTTAATAGCAATTTATGATAACAACTCTCAACAAAGTGAGTTTAGAGGGAACATACTTCAACATAATAAAGGCCAGATATGACAAGCCCACAACTAACATCTTACTCAATGGTGAACAGCTGAAAGCATTTTCTTCTGAGAAGGATGCCCACTCTTGCCACTCATTCAACATAGTACTAAAAATCGTAGCCAGAGCAATTAGGCAAGGAAAAGAAATAAAAGACATCCAGATCGGAAAGGAAGAAGTAAAACTCACTATTGCAGATGGCATAATTGTGTATGTAAAAAACCTAAAGCACCCACCAAAAACATATGAACAGGGTACAAAATTGATATGCAGAAATCAGTTGCATTTCTATACACTAAGAATGAACTTAGAAAGAGAAATTGAGAAAACAGTTCCATTTACAATTGTATCACAAAGAATGGGATACCTAGGAATGAATTTAACCCAGGAGGTAAAAGAACTGTATTCTGAAAACTATAAGACGTTGATGAAACAAATTGAAAATGATACAAACAAATGGAATGATACGTAATGGTCCGTGGGTTAGAAGAATTAATACTGTTAAAATGTCCACACTACCCAAAGTAATCTACAGATTCAATGCAGTTCCTTTCAAAATACCAATGGCATTTTTACAGGACTAGACCATATAATCGCGACATTTGTACAGAACCACAAAAAAGCCTAATTGCCAAAGTATTCTTGAGAAAGAAGATCAAAGTGGAGGTATCATGCTCCCAGATTTCAGACAATCCTACCAAGCTATAGTAATCAAAACAGTATGGGAGTGACCCAAAAACAGACACAGAGATCAACAGAAGAGACAGCCCAGAAATAAACCCATGCTTATATGGTCAATTAATCTATGACAAAAGAGGCAATCATATACACTGGAGAATGATAGTCTCTTGAATAAATGGCGTTGGGAAAACAGGACAGCTACATGCTAAAGAATAAAACGGGACCACTTCCTTACACATATGCAAAAATTAAATTAAAATGAATTAGTGACTTAAATGGAAGATCCCAAATCATAAAACTCCTGGAAGAAAACTTAGGCAGTAATATCTTAGTGATTTTTTCGGTTCTATCTTCTTAGCTAAGGAGAACAAAAGTAAAAATAAACAACTGGGATTACATTAAACGAAAAAGCTTTTGCACAGCAAAGGAAACCACCAACCAAATGAAAAAGCAATCTCCTGAACGGGAGAAAAAAAATTGCAAATGATACACTCAATAAGAGGTTAACATCCAAAATATATAAAGAACTCATATAACTCAATATAAAAAATCAATCTGATTAAAAAATGGGAAGAGGGCCTGAACAGACATTTTTCCACAAAAGACATGCAAATGGCCAACAGGCACATAAAAAGATGCTCAACATCACTAGTCATCAGGGAAATGCAAATCAAATCCATGGTGAGATATCTCACACTTGTCAGAATGACTAGTATCAAAAGGACAAGAAATAACAAGTGTTGACAAGGTTGTAGAGAAAAATGAACCCTTGTTCACTGTTGGCGGAAATGAAAATAGGTACAGCCACTGTGGGAAACAGTATGTAGGCTCCTCAGAAAATTAAGACTAGAACAACCATACAATACAGCAATTCTACTTCCAGGTATTTGTCCTCAGGAAATGAAAACACTAATTTAAAAAGACATATTCATCTCTATAATCACAGTGTTATTTAAAATAGCCAAGATATGGAAGCAACCTAAGTGTCCATCAGTAGGTGTATAAATAAAGATGCTGTAGTATATATGTGCGAGGGAATATTACTCAGCCATGAAAAAGAATGAGATCTTGCCATTTACAACAATATGGACAGAGCTAGAGAGTATCATACTAAGTGAAATAAGTTGGACAGAGAAAGACAAATACCATATGATCTCACTTATACGTGGAATCTAAAAACCAAAATGAACAAATGAAACAATATTCTGTTTAGAAGGTAGAGAATATTCTATATAGAATATAGAGAACAAACTGATGGCTGTCAGAAGGGAGAAGGTGGAAGAATGGATAAAATAGGCGAACGGGATTAATAGGGTCAATCTTCCAGTTACGAAAATTCATGGTGATGTAATGCACAGCATAGGGAATATAGTCAATAAAACTGTCACAACTTTGTATAATGACAGATGGTAACTAGACTTATTGTAGTGACAATTTCATACTGTATGTAAATACAGAATCACTATGTTGTATACCTGAAATGAATACAATATTATCAATTATTCTTCAATAAGAATAATAAAATTTGTGATTTAGATAAAGCAATGCTTGGAAGAAAATTACAGCCTTATGTGCATTGTTAGGGAAACAAATGCTAAAAATCGATGATATACTATACAGCTAAATAAATTAGAAAAAGAGCATTAGAAGTCAAAATTATGAAATAATTTTGTAAAAGGCAGAATCAGTGAAACAGAAACAAATGCCCAATATTAAAGACAAATGAAAATAAAAGTTAGTTTTTGGAAACCACATAAAATTGATAAACCTCTGGTAACATTTATTTTAAAAATAGGAAAAAGACCCAAGCAACATCAGGAATGAAAGAGGCATCCTTACAGATCCTACAGACACTAAAAATATCATAAAGAAGTTTCATAAATTAACTTGTGACAATAAATTTGAAAATCTTAGATGAATTTAAACTCTAGACAAACATAGCTTACCAAAACTAATACATGACGAAATAGAAAATCTGAGTAGTCCTATATCTATGACAGAAATTATAAACATTTTGCCAGGTTCAGAGGATTCCAGGTGAAAAAGCCTCTGCCCTTTCCCCAGAGAAATGCTCTGTCTCAAAAATAAATCTAGTTAGAGGAACAGGCTTAGTTCTATGAAGGCTTTCTTCAGACAGAGGCGGAGGGGAGGACACTCTAAGGCAGAGGGAACATAACCATCCAAGAAGCAACAGCAAGTGGATGAACCCTGTGCAGAGTCCTGGGTTCTCCAGAGGATTTCCAGGAGATAGCACTGGAAAAGGATGTTAAGACCAAATTTTGTAGATCCTGACAAGTTAGAGTGAAGAGCCTGTAATTATTTTGGTAGGTGTTTTGGAGCCCAGGAGCAGAAGAAGAAATCCTTAGGAATACAAAGGTGGAAGTAGTGGCAGAAGGATTAAAAGAAGAAATGATTAGAGAGGAAGGGAAATGGTGACCAGGCATGAGGCTACAACAATTAGGGTGAGACAGAAAGAAACTAACATTAACTCAGACCCTACTGAAAGCCAGGCAATATACCAGGCACTGCATTAGTCACGGCATGTAGCTCTCATACCGATTCTATGATATTACTGCCTCTGTTTTGCAGGTGGGGAGACCAAGTCATGGGCTAAAAATAGCTTGCTTAAGATCATACAGGTTTAGAAGTGGGACAACTGAGACTGGTATCCAGGGGTGACTCCAGCCCAGGTTCTTTCTCTTCATTCTTTTCTCCTCTCCTAAAAGTGAATGAGTGACATTAACAGCCTAGGGTAGACGGCGTGGGTAAGTATAACAGAGTGGACAGGCAGGGAAAGAGATCAGCGAAAGGGCTAGGGACAAAGGAAGGACACAGGGCTGAAGAAGGTACACATCATCTACCTGCCCAGTATCATTCCCTGAGATGAAGTACAGCAGCACTGGTGGTTGTTACCATGGGTACGGAAGATGATCCATCTTCTTCCAGTGGGAACAGATGATGGGACACTACACCCATGAGTTCAGTTTTACTTTCTGTAAAATGAGGATTGGAGCTGCTTTCACAGGGTTCTTGTAAGAAGCAGAGATTCCTTGCCCAGCATGTGTAGTACAGGTCCCAGCACAAGGTAGACACGCACGAAATGGATCTATTGTGATCAATAATAACGGGTGTCCAATAGGAATTTACGTCAGGGGAAAAGGGATAAAGGGCATTGACTCTGAGCATAGAAAAGCATCTCGTCACAGAAACTCCTCCTTTCCTGTCCTGTTCCTGGAAGTGAGGAGGGAGCACTGCAGCCTACAGTCACCTGGGTTAGGCTTTGCCATAGACCTGTCGGAGATCTCCGGACTGAAGAAGTTCAAAGAGGGTGAGCTTGATAACATGATTCTTAAACATACCCATTTACAACTTGTATCCCCCCATGGACATCACCTACCCTCTGCATAACCTACTGAGAAGCAGCGAGGGCAGGATTATCAGTCTTATATCCCAGGTAAGGGAACTGGTGCTTATGTAAGGCTTGCCCTCTTATCAAATGTCACAAAACAAGTTAGTGGGAGAGCCAGGCTGAGAACTCAGGTGTTCAGACCCTGGGAAACAAGGCTGTTAACCTACCCCCGTGCTTGATATCTGGATCAAAGAAGAGTGAAACCATGCTGTGAGAATTATTTTGATAAACTCTACGACTATGGTTTATTATGAGTTTTATGTTGTTTTGTGCTTTTGCTAGCCCCTGAAGATACAGATATATTTCCCCTTACTTCAATAGAATAACTGCCACCTTATCTTCTTGCAATTTTGTAATTAAATTTTTTTCTCACTTCCACTCTGGCTCTTAAGGAGCCAGAGCCACACTTAAGTGGTTCAACCACACTATGTCCCTGGTGTTCAATACAGGCTCTGGCACACAGTATCCATTGAATAGTTTGCGAAGAAAGGAAAGAAAAAGGGAGACAGGAAGGAAAATGGAAGGAGAGAAGGAACGAGGAAAGGAGAGTTGTTGGAGTTTGGGTTCTAGAAGCAGAATGCCTGAGTCTGAATCCCATTTCTCACCAATGGGAACCTTGGAAAGGCCACTTATCTGCCTAAGAATCTAGACGTTCAGGGACCAACCTCCAACCGGCACTGTAGATGCGCTCCACTGAATCTACCTTGCAGACGGGGGCACAGGCTCATGGGATTTTGGAACACACTGAGGTTTTATGGTGAGGCTGTGATGGAGCCTGGCTCCAAAGCCTTTGCTCCCCCATCTCAGCCTACAGCCTCCCCAATTATGGTAGAAAACAGACAGACCCTTTCCCTATTAACTGCACTTGGGGGAGGCAGGTTTTCCAAGGTGACCAAACCTCCAGTGACGGAGCTGACAGCAGAATATTTGGGACACTATAAAGGCACCACTCAATTTAACATGAAAGTCTTCAGTGACTCATTTTAGGAAGAAGGCCAAGTACTTGCTTCTATCAGCTGGGATTAGGAAAAGGAATCAGAGTAGGACAGTCCTTGGAGCAAAATGATAGCACATGAAATACTGATGCCTTTATTTCTGACCATGGGCAAGAAACACAGCATTCGTTCATTCCGATCCATCCTTTGAAAGTGAATAATGAGGCTGAGAAGTCTTCGAATGTGACGATGACACCTGCTTCTTTCACCCTTCCCATCAATTACAATAAGAAATCTTTTAATGAGCTCTACTATACGGAAGTTTCATATAAATTAGAAACAACACTCGCCTCTGGCTCCTTACTTACAAAATAAACCATGCTCTTTGCTGCCTGAGACATCTCACATATCACAGTGAATGGATCACGGACTTGGAAGCTCCTGGTTGAACTCTAATTCGGAGAAGGATGAGTCATTCATTTGATTATTCATTATTGGTCTCTGCTCTCAAGGAGCTCAGAAACTGGTGGAAGTTTCCGATAGGTAAGCCAGTAATTTTTAGAAAGTGTCGTGAGTGACCTGACAGAGGCGAACCTAGGGCACTCTGAGAGTTCAGTGGAAGCAATGATGAAAACAAGAGTTAGTGGGGTTGGGGTGGGCAGTCAGGGAGGTCTTCCTGGAGGAAGTGAGGGACAGATGAACAGGAGTGGACTAGGAAAAGAAACAGACCATAAGAGACTCTTAAATACAGAGAACAATCTGAGGGTTGATGCGGGGAGGGTGGGGGAGAGGGGAAAATGGGTGATGGGCATTGAGGAGGGCACCTGTTGGGATGAACACTGGGTGTTGTACATAAGTGATGAACCACGGGAATCCTCCCCCAAAACCAAGAGCACACTTTACACACTGTATGTTAGCCAATTTGACAATAAATTATATATTTTTTAAAAAAGTTAAAGTGGGCACCTGGGTGGCTCTGTCGGTTAAGCATCAACTTCGGCTCAGGTCATGATCTCACAGCTCGTGAGTTCGAGCCCCGTGTTGGGCTCTGTGCTGACAGCTCGGAGCCTGGAGCCTGCTTTGGATTCTGTGTCTCCCTCTCTCTCTGCCTCTCCCCTGTTCGCTCTCTCTCTCTCTCTCAAAAATAAATAAAACATTAAAAAATAATAATAAATAAAAAAGTTACAGAAACAGAGGGCAAGGCATTTCAGGTGGAGGAGGAACACACTGAAAGGCAAGAATTTGAGCCTCATTACCCTGGAGGATATGCATGGGGAAGGGTTGCAGCTGAGGAGAACTGCAACGACCAGATCGCTTGGGATCTAGAATACCTGCTCAGGGCTTGGACTTTATCCTGTAAGACACAGCGTGCCAGCAGACTCTTAAGGGGTGAAATTAGATGAGCACAATTGTGGTCAGTTAGGTGGGTCACTGTGGAGGCATCTGGAGACCAAACTGGAAAACATTTCAGTGCCCTGGGACTGGGAAGGATTACAAGCTTTGGAGCTGTGATAATCTAATTAAGGACGTTACACAGAAATGGAGAAAAAAGATCACATCCCAACATCTGCAAAACTGTTTACTAAGAAGTACATTAGATAGAGCAGAGATAGTATCGGTAAAGGAGTTTCCAGTGATGCACACAAGTAAAAGAAGATTTTAAAAAGGTTAGATGTAATCAATTTAGCTTCAGATGTTTACACACCGATGCCAGAAGGAAGAAAAGAAAACAGGCTTTATGGTCACAGACCACAGGTGCTTGCCTCTCTGCCTGCTTACAATTTCATGTCATCAGCAAACTGTCCGTGATGCTCTACTATGTTTCAGAGGAGAGAAGTGGAGCTTGGAGAAGCGGCCAAGGTCACCTGCTGAGCAAGCCGCAGAGCGAAGACCAAGCAAAGGTTTATGTGACCGGAAATCCCATTCCCATCCCTTATGCCACTGCCACAGGCAAAGAGGCACTTTATAATGGACTGGGTGCAGCAATGGCCCTTACGTGTTGATATCCCCTCTCCCCACACCGTAACTCCCCACACTGACCTCCAGCTGCCATGTGACCTGCACTGGCCAAGGGGACCACAGCATCCATGATGCTGTGGGACTTGCAGCCTGCTCGTGTGCCGGGGCTTACCCTCCACTGACTCTGCCCTGGGAGTGATCCTGAGCTAGCCGGCTGGAGGGGCGGGGGACACGTGGCCCAGGCTCCCCAGCCAACAGCCAGAACAACCCCCGGAAGCAAAGCCACTTCGCTGACTGATGACTGAGCGCAGAGATAGGAGAGCCCCCAGCTGGGACCACTCAGGCCACAGCCCAGTCAAGTCAGCCCCAAGTTCTGACCCACAGCATCATGAGCTCCATCAATGGCGGCCGTTTTAAGCCCTAGTTTGTTTCGCAGGGGGCTGGTTCTGTCACAGTTACTGGTGAATCTCAGCTGGTTGAATGGTCTACACTGCCGAAGAGTATAGGTTTGAGGCAAAGGAAAATCCTCCCCAGCCATTTGACTTTCCAGAGAAAACTGTACTTTGGAAGGAGTTTTGCCAGCATTGTTTCAAGAAGCGATCTAGCTGGACGACAGGGAAGGGGTGAATCCTTTCCCAATGATCTGAAAGAATTTTATCTACCCTTTCCAGCACCTGTTGTGCCTCCAGAGGCAGGGCCCAGTGGATCGTGGTTCGTTAATTATGAATCATGGATCGTAGCTCCTGAAAATCCCATGGAGCCTCTGGATATGAGATCTGCTGTGAGGGATATGCTTTTCTCTTCGTGTTGACTTAAGCCAAGCAAAGCTTTGTGTTTCCCCTCACAGAGTTGCTTCCGAGCCCATAAGTAATTTGATTCCACTTTTCATTTTCCTAAGAATCTAAAAATCATAAGGTCTGATCACATCCCCAAAGACTATGGTCCGTAGGCATCTCTAGGGTTAACAGAAATAACCTCATTGAACATTCTATTCTCTGTTTCCTCAAAAATAACATGTAAATGGAGGTATTTAGTGAACAGAATTGTTGTACGGTTTAAAATTTTTTTAATGTTTTATATATTTTTGAGACACAGAGCACAAGCCAGGGGAGGGGGCAGAAAGAGAGGGAGACACAGAATCTAAAGCAGGCTCCAGGCTCTGAGCCATCAGCACAGAGCCTGATGCAGATCTCGAACTCAAGAGCCGTGAGATCATGACCTGAGCTGAAATCGACCTGAACTGACTGGGCCGCCCAGGCACCCCATAGAATTGTTGTAGTGTTTAAAGAAAGTGTGTGCAAAAAGTTAGAATAAATGCAGATGAAACCCTCCATAAGACACTATCTCATACCCATTAGGATGGTTGCCATCAATGAGTCAGGGGGATGAAAAGTTCAGCACAGGGGACATAATCATTAATATTGTAATAACAGTGTATGATGACAGATGGTAACTGCCCTTATTGTGGTGAGCGTTTCATAATGTATAGAATTGTCAAATTACTACGTTGTACACTCGAAACATTATATGCCGGCAATGTTTTAAACTTTAAAAAAGAGACAGGGGGCACCTGAGGGGGTCAGTCAGTTAAGCATCCGACTGTTGATTTCTGCTCAGGTCATGATCTCACAGTTCGTGAGAGCAAGCCCCCCCGTCACGCTCTGTGCTGACGGCACGGAGCCTGCTTGGGATTCTCTCTCTGCACCTCCCCTACGCCCTCACTCTCTCTCTCTCTCTCTCTTTCTCAAAATAAATAAATAAATTTAAAAAGAGAGAGAGAGAGAGAGAGAGAGAGAGAGAGACAAAATTGGCGACAGTGTGCAGAAATCAGAGTCCTGTGTCCTGTGGGTGGGAATGTAAAACGTAGAAAACAGAATGGAGATTCTTCAAAAACTTAAAAATAGAATTACCATATGATCCAGGAATTCCACTTCTGGGTATGTATCCAAAAGAATTGAAAGCGGCATCTCAAAGGGATGTTTGCACATCTGTGTTCGTAGCACCGTTATTCACAACAGCCAAAATGTAGAAGCAACATGAACTTCATCTGGATGAATGAATGAACGAAATGTTGTGTATATACATGTGTACACATATACATGTACGCACACACATATGTATGCACACACGCACACAATCAAATATTATTCAGCCTTTAAAAGAAGGAAATTCTGCAATCTGCTATGGGATGGATGAATCTTGAGGACCTTATGTGAAATAAAGCCAGTCACAAAAATACAAGGGCTGCGATTCCGCCTATATGAGGTCCCTAGGATAGTCAAACTCACAGAGAGGGAAAGTAGACCAGGGGTGGCCAGGGGCTGGGGGCAGGGGGGTCAGGAGTCGGTGTGCAATGGGGACAGAGTTTCAATTCCAGTTTCACAAGACAAAAAATGTTCTCGAGATGGGTTGTGCAACATTGCGAATATACTTAACACCATCGGACTCTGTACTTAAAAATGATTAAGACGGCACACGTTATTTGTTTTTTTATCATCATTGGAAAATGTAAAATAAAGATTCGAGAGACTGTCTGCCTTTAGTGCTCTGCAGATACGTATCAAGTGAAGAAAGGAAAGAATGCAGAAAGGCAGGAAGAAAAGGAAGGAGGGCGGGACAGTAACACCAGACCACTTGTCACAGTTCCTTCATTAACCCACGTATACAACAAACTTCTGAGTCTCAGCTTCGGCTCTTAACATGTCTGACCTTAAAATTATCAACCTCGCTGGGACCCATTCTGGCATCTGTTATATTTGGGTACCACCCAATGGCCTGAATTCTTTTGGGAACGGAGATAATTAAGGTAGAACCTTCTGGAAACCACAAAGTTCAGTGAAAAGCTTGCCTACAGCAGCAGCAGCCATAGAAGGAGGAAAAGCAAGAGCAGTGGTGGCCACGCATGACAGAAATACTATTGTAACAGGGCACAGTATTTTTATACTCGGATTCTGGAAAACCTCTAAAATATCCAGCGTTAGCACTCACTGCATGAAAGGGTGAGTGTCTCAGGGCGTCTGGGTGGCTCAGTCAGCTGGGCGTCTGACTTCAGCTCAGGTCACGATCTCATCACTTGGGAGTTCGAGCCCCGCCCCATCTGGCTCTCTGCTGGCAGCATGGAGCCCGCTTCGGTTCCTGTCTCCCTCTCTCTCTGCCCCTCCCCAGCTTGTGCTTTCTCTCTATCTCAAAAATAAATAAAAGCATAAAAAAGGGGGGGGTGGCGAGGGTCTCCCAAATCACCAATTCAGCTAACGTGAGCAATGACACTGACCGGCATCATTTTGCGGTGGCGGTCCTATATTTAGAAAGAAAAAGCAGAAACACCTGAATTTCTCTTACTTAAAACAGCAAAATAAGGAACATAAGATACACAAGGGCACACTGTGTCTCCAGGTCCCCTTCTTTGCAACATGAGAGTTCCAGAAGAGCATCGCAGCTGCCCCAGGGGCATAACTGACCCTGAAAGCACAGGACATTTGCACACCTGAATTCCTCCGTGTAGGAGACAACAGGCATCACCGAGGGCATGGGTTTTGGACACGTAGCCGCCTAAGTCTGTGTTCCACCTACTCCAGTCAGCAGCTGTTATACTTAACAAAGCACTTTACATCACTTGGGGCCTCATTTTCATACCTGTAAAATGGGAGCATCAAGATGTGGCTTCTTAGCAATATGGCAGGTTGCATGTCCCAAAGACACCCACGGCGTTACCTTAGCGATGCTGGACGAAATAAATACATCCGTAGCTGAGGTTGCCAACATGGACGAGATAGTTGGAAATAAGAGAGGTAGGTTGAAACTCAATCCCTGGCTGGCCCGGACACATTTGCTGATCTCAGAAAAAAAGAGACATGTGTTTCCATCATCCAAAAGAGCCAAGGCCTTGGCCTTGGGAACTGAGATCCAATAAAGCCAGGCCTCTCTTAGGGCTACATTCTCAGTGATATAGCAGTATAGGAATCTCAGTGCTAGAGCTGTCTAGGAAAAAGAAACCTAAGAGCTACACAGAATTCATCAGGGAAAGGAGACCCAAAGGAAAATTATCTTCCTTGGCCAGGACTCTGGAAGGAAAGAAACAAGGCACCCCCAAAAGCGTAGAACGATAGGCCTGCCCTCCTACACTTTTGGTGTTCAAAGGTACTCCCCCTCGTGATTGCCACCCCTTAGGTTCAAGAATTTACTTAAGTTGTTCGCACTCTTTAGTGCCTGTCAGAATCAAGGATGAACACCTTTTGGAGGGAGAAACGATTAAAAAAAAATTATAGGCGAAATTTAAGTGTTTATAGATGAAAATAATGAGATGTGGGGAGAAATCCTCAAATATTTTTTAAAAGAAGTAGCCTCTTATTTATTTATTTATTTATTTATTTATTTATTTATTTTTAATGCTTCTTTTTTTTTTTTTTCAACGTTTTTTATTTATTTTTGGGACAGAGAGAGACAGAGCATGAACGGGGGAGGGGCAGAGAGAGAGGGAGACACAGAATCGGAAACAGGCTCCAGGCTCCGAGCCATCAGCCCAGAGCCTGACGCGGGGCTTGAACTCACGGACCGCGAGATCGTGACCTGGCTGAAGTCGGACGCTTAACCGACTGCGCCACCCAGGCGCCCCTGCTTATTTCTTTTTGAGAGAGAGAGAGTAAAATCAGGGGAGGGGCAGAGAGAGAAGGAGACAGAGGATCCGGCTCTGTACTGACAGCAGAGAGCCGATGTGGGGCTCGAACGCATGAACCGTGAGATCGTGACCTGAGCCAGTGTTGGATGCTTCACTGATTGAGCCACCCAGGTGCCCCAATCCTCAAACATTTTTATGAGGCTAGTAACATCTTGATACCAAAGTCCAGACAAGTGCACTCTTGTTTACAAGCATAGTTAGCAAAAACTTCCTGAAGTGGAAATCAAAAAGAACAGCGCACAGAAACATAATACCACAGGAACAGGTTGGGATTGACCCTATGCAAACGTTTCAATATAATAAAAATCCACTCCTACTGGAAAACACAGGCAGGACGCTCTTGAACATGGTCTCAGCACTATGTTTTTGGATCTGTCTCCTCAGGTAAAGGCAACAAAAGCAAAAACAGATAAGTGGAACTACATAAAACTGAAAAGCTTTTGCACGGCAAAAGAAACCATCAACAAAATGAAAAGGCACCTTGCAGAAGGACAGAAGATATTTGCAAATGATACATCCAATTAGGGGTTAATCTCTAAAATACATAAAGAATTCCTACCACTCCAACTCAAAAAAACACTCTGATTAAAAAATGGGCAGGACCTGAAGACAGACTTCTTCAAAGAAGGTACACAGACACATAAAAAGATATCTGATGTCACCCATCATCAGAGAAATGCAAATCAAAACCACACTGTCAACTTATACCTGTCAGAGTGGCTATTATCAAAAGGACAAGAGATAACAAGCGTTGGTAAGGATGTGGAGAAAGGGGAACGCTTTTGCACTGTCGATGGGAATGCACACCAGTGCAGCCGCTCTGGAGAACTGTATGGGAGGTCCTCAAAAAGTGGAAAACAGAACCACCATATGATGCAGAAATTCCGCTTCTGGGTATTTATGCAAAGAAAACAAAACCACGAACTCAAAAAGACCGTACACCCCTATGTTCGTTGCAGCATTATTTACAATAAAGAAATGGAAGCAACCTAAGTGTCCTAATAAATGAATGGATAAAGATGTGGTTCATATATATTATACATATTATATACGATGGAATATTACTCAGCCGTAAAAAATAAAACCTTGCCATTTGCAGCGATGTGGATGGCCCTAGAGGGTATTATAGTAGGTGTGATAAGTCAGACAGAGAGATAAATACCACATGATTTCACTTACATGTGAAACGCAAAACAAACAAAACAGAACAGAAACAGACTCAAAAATAGAGAGAACAATCTGGTGGTTGCCAGAGGGGAGGAGGGTGGAGGGGAAATAAATAAAACACAGGCACGCAACATACTGCACAGGCAACATAGTTCATAATACTGTAAGAACTTCCTATGGCGACACGGCAGCTAGCTTATCTGTTGATTTATTGTCGATGATGATATTGATCATGGTGATCACTCCACAACATATATAAATGTCAAATCACTCTGCACTGCACCTGGAACTAATAGAATGTTGTATGTCTACCATAATTCCATGAAAATAAATAAATAAATGCCCTCCTCAATGGAGGGCACCTGTTGGGATGAGCGCTGGGCATTGCGTGGAAACCAACTGGACGATACATTATATTTAATAAATAAATAAATGTAAAAAATGATGTTATAATGATGGTTGTGCAACTATATACACTAAAAGCCACCGAATTGTGCACTTTAAATGTGTGACTTGATATCTCAGTGAAACTATTATAAAACAGACAACAATGAAATCAATCAATGCAATAGGCCATATTAACAGAATAAAAGAGAAAACTATGATAGAGATTTAATGAATGCAGGAAAAATTTGTAGGATCCAACCCTCATTCATAATACTCACAAACCATATACTAGGAATTTATCTGATGAAGGGTTTTCTTTTTTCTGAACCTACAAGTATAATATATTAAAATCATTCTATTTAAGATCAGATTAAGACATTGTACCAAAGATCCCAGCCAAGAACAGTATAATGAGAAATAAAAACAAAAACTATAAAAACTAGTGAAGGAGAATCAACATTATTTGCAGGTAATATGATTGCTTACCTAGAAAAACCCAAGATCATCGAATATAAATTATTAGACTATTTCTGCATGCAAGATCAATGAAGGAAAGTAAATTGCGCTGTTGTCACGAGCAACAAGCAATTCGAACATATACAGTTTTAAAAAGATACACAAATATAAGATACCTAGGAATAAATTCCACAATTGGCATACAACTGTTTGTGGTGAAAATTGTTTACGGAGAAAATTATAACACTGGATGAAAGGCATTATAAAAGACATAAATAAATGGAGAGAAAGAACATGTTCATGGATTCAGTAACATAAAAGTGTCAGCTCTCCTCAAATTAATCTATAAACTCAATGTGTTTCCTGTCAAAACCAGTTTTAACGGAACTTGACAAATTGATTGTAAGTCTGTATGGGATTATGATGATATCCAAGATAAAATCTGCAGATGGACAGGATGGAAAGTCTTTACCAAGCAGAACCTGAAACTTCCTACAAATAAAGCTCTAATGAGAAAGCAAGTGAGTGCCTGGCGGAGGGATAAACAAACAGACCAGAGGAACAGACCCAAGCAGTATGGAAATGTGACAAGGGACAAAGGTGACATTTATAGGTCAGTGAAGCCAGATGTGGAAAAGTACAACCAACAAAGGAAAAGACTGGTAAATTTACTATATTGAAATGGAAACTTCTCGGGGCGCCTGGGTGGCTCAGTAGGTTGAGCGTCCAGCTCTTGATTTCGGCTCAGGTCACGATCTGATGGTTCATGGGATCGAGCCCCACATCGGGCTCTGTGCTCACAGCTTGGGGTTCTCTCTCTCCCTCTCTCTCTGTCCCTCCCCCACATGCCCTCACTCTCTCTCTCAAAATAAATAAATCAACTTAAAAAAAAAAAAAAAAAAAAAAAAAAAAAAAAAAAAAAAAAAAAACAAACCCTGAAATTTCTATGTGTCAAAATGCAGGGTAAAAAAGTTTAGGGGCACCTGGGTGGCTCAGTCAGTTAAGCTTTCGACTTCAGCTCAGGTCATGATCTCACGGTTCGTGGGTTCGAGCCCCACATCAGGCTCTGTGCTGAGAGCTCAGAGCCCAGAGTCTGCTTGGGATTCTGTGTGTGTGTGTGTGTGTGTGTGTGTGTGTGTGTCTCTCTGCCCCTCCCTCACTCGTGCTCTCTCTCTCTCTCTCAGAAATAAACATTAAAAGAAAAATTTTTTAAAAAGTTAAAAAAATAAGTTACATTCTTCAAGAATGCATTTGGAGTGCCCCTGACTGACAAAAGATCCATATCCAGGTTGTATAAAGAACTCTATGTAAATAAAGAAAAACAAAAACAATGGTCTAGAAAAAGAATTTAAAGTATAAAAGGGGTATACCACAAAGGGGTCAGCCTTGGAGGTCCTTTGGTCGGTAGGATATAGAACGTCCCAAGAGACCTCCCTCGGCTCAAATGTCAAAAATAATCCCGCGACGCGGTTAACATCATGGCTTTTCTAAACTGTGAGAAAGAGCTGAGGTGGAAAGAAACGTCCGTGAACCAAGTTCCAGAAAGTGATGAGTCAACACTGCAGAGGCAAAGAGCACAGCTGTGCTCATGCCTGGCAGGGCACCAGGAGGAGGAGGACCCCCCACAGATGGGAGTCGGGGCGAATGAAGTGAAGCTTTAGGGAACTTGGAACAGCCGTGTGCGTGGGCTGGTACGATGCGTTACAACCTAAGGAGCACCAGCCACCAAGCGTGTCTGATCTACCCGCCAGCTCTGTCCCAGGGGGTTACATCAAGCTCAGGGGACAGCTTGATGGGGGCTGCGAGGCCCTTTCTCTATGAGGCACACGGGGCCTTCCCCAAGTTCACTACCATTGCTCTCTGAAGGCGGCAGGGCAGCAGAACCGCCAGAGACAGGTCACAGGCATCCCAGACATGAGGGACTGGGGTGGGGGAAGCCCTTCTCGGGCACTCAGGGTGAAGGGACATCTCCCTAAGTACAGAGGGCTCAGGACAGCCATGGCGGAGGAAGAGAACCTCCCAGGGATACAAACAGCTAGAAGCCAGGCTGTGAAGCAAAGAGAGAACTCTCCCATTGTCCAGAAAGCTGGAAGCTCTGCTGAAGTGGAAAGAGGCTTCCAGAATCTCACTAGTGCTCAGCTGCCAAGCACAACAGAAAGGCAAGTCCTGATCCCGCAGCCAAAACATCTGACGCCAGGGGTGCACTGAGCCAAATTAAACTCCGAGAAAGCGGTGATCCCACTCAGCTATAGACCAAATTACTTCAGACTGTAATTTTTTTTTAAGTTTATTCATTTATGAGAGACAGAGAGAGTGAGGAGGGGCAGAGAGAGAAGGAGAGAGAGAATCCCAAGCAGGCTCCACACCGTCAGTGCAGAGCCTGATGCACGGCTCAAACTCATGAACCGCAAGACCTTGACCTGAGCCGAAATCAAGAGTCGGACGCTCAACTGACGGAGCCACCCAGGCTGTACTTATTATGGCCTGTCATAAGAGCATACACCTTTCCGGACATAAATATTAGTTAATTCAGTACCTCCTGCTCTGGAACAATTTCTTGTAAATACTTTCAGTATCTACTACTCCTGTAAAATTTCTTTGGATGCAATAAAATACTACAAAACACACAAAAAATAAAAAAATGCTTATGGTTGTGGAAATAGTCTACGGCAGCACATAAAACACGGCCCAGAAGCTGGTTGTATCAGAGAGACACTTTAAAATAATTATGGTCAAAGTGCTCAGTGATTTCACGTAAAAGATAGGCAATGTGTGTGAGGGGATGGGGACTTGGAACAGACGTATGGACTATAAACAGGGAGCCAAATGGAAAAGTTGGATATAAATGATACAACGTCAGAAATAAAAGGCCATTATACGGGCCTAGGAACAAACTTGACTAGGTAGAGGAAAGAATCAAGTTAAGTTTAAGTCAGGGCAACAGGAAGATCCAGACTAAAATACACACATGTGCAAAAACAAGGGATAAAAAAATTTTTAAAATACCACCAGAAGCTTCAAGGTCAGAGCTTGGGGACTTAATCCACGACATTAGTGGATTAACATACATGTAATAGGGGTCACAGAAAAGGAAGAGAGAGAACAGGAAAGAAGTATTGGAAAAGAAAGTGAATAAGAAGTTCCAAGTACCCTGCAAAGGGTAAATACGATGAAACCAGGTCTATGCAGTTACCAGGTGAGGAGGGGTGTGGTTTCGTGTAGGTGATTGATGGGAGGGGGGCAGAGGAGAGGGGGAAATGGGTGATGGGCATTGAAGAGGGCACTTATTGGGATGAGCACTGAGTGTTGTATATAAGCGATGAATCACGGGAATCTACCCCTGAAACCAAGAGCACACTGCATACAATGTATGTTAGCCAACTGGAGAATAAATTATATGAAAGAGAAAGAAAGAAAGAAAGAAAGAAAGAAAGAAAGAAAGAAAGAAAGAGAAAAAGAGAAAGAAAGAAAGAAAGAAAGAGAGAAAGAGAGAGAGAGAGAGAAAGAAAGAAAAAGAAAAAGAGAAAGAAAGAAAGAGAGAGAGAAAGAAAAAGAGAAAGAAAGAGAGAGAAAGAAAGAAAGAAAGAAAAAGAGAAAGAAAGAAAGAAAGAGAAAGAAAAAGAGAAAGAAAGAAAGAAAGAGAGAGAGAGAAAGAAAGAAAGAAAGAAAAAGAGAAAGAAAGAAAGAAAGAGAAAGAAAGAAAGAAAAAGAGAAAGAAAGAAAGAAAGAAAGAAAGAAAAAGAGAAAGAAAGAAAGAAAGAAAGAGAGAAAGAAAGAAAGAAAGAGAGAGAGAGAGAAAGAAAGAAAGAAAGAAAGAAAAAGAGAAAGAAAAAGAGAAAGAAAGACAAAAAGAGAAAGACAAAGAGAAAGAAAGAAAGAAAGAAAGAAAGAAAAAGAGAAAGAACAAGAAAGAAAATGAAAAAAAATTACTTCAGAATCACACACACAAAATAAAAAAGAAAGAGAAAAAACCCCAGAAACCAGGTCGAGGCACAAGAGAGTCAAACATCTCAAGGCCAAAGATGAAGAGAAACATGTCAGAGAAGGTGGGGAGGCAGACAGGATGGCAACTCAGTACAGTTAACTCTCCCACGAGGGCCGCTGACTTCTCACCAAGAAAAATGGAGCCTGGAAGACAGCAGGGCATGTTTCATGTGGCAAAAAAAGAAACCTAAGTCAACTAAAGCCCCATCCAATAAAAAGACCATTCATAAAAAAGGTGAGATGAAAACATTCCCAGAAAAACGCTGAGAGAATTCATCCTCAGCACACCTGCACCTAAGAAACACTAAAAGAAGCTGAGCTAAAAGAAAGCTCCAGGGAAATGATACCAGAGGGAAGGGCCAGATCAGCAAGAAGGAAGGATGAACACCCGAAGACACTTTTTGGGACGAGCACTGGGTATCGTGTGTAAGAGAAGAAACACTGGGTTCTACGCCTGAAGCCAAGACTACACTGTATGTTAACTAACTTGAATTTAAATCTTAAAAAAATGACACATTGGTAAATATAAAATATATAAAGGAAAATTTCAAGATAATCGCATACTTCCCTGTCTAATATGATATACTTCTTTAAAAGCCATCAACTATTTTTTTATATTATTTTTTGTTTATTTATTTTGAGAGAGAGGGAGACAGAGCATGAGCGGAGGAGGGGCAGAGAGAGAGGGAGACGCAGAATCTGCAGCAGGCTGCAGGTTCTGAGCTGTCAGCACAGAACCAGATGCGGGGCTCGAACTCACGGACCATTATTAGATCATGACCTGAACCCAAGTTGGAGGCTTAGCCGACTGAGCCACCCAGGCACCCTGAAAGCCATCAACTACTTTAAAATGAAATGACAATGGCTGTGGGACTTAAGACCACTTATGGAAATATACTCTAGGCCAACAAAGGCCAAGGGCAGGAGGGGGTCAGCAATAATTTAATAGTGTAAGGTTCTTATGTTGTTAATTCAGACTACAATAAAATTTGAAAGCAGACGGTGATAACTTAAAAATGTATCATCTCTAGAGTAACCATTAAAAGGAGCTACGGGTAAAAAACAGATGATAGAGTGGGATAAAAAATTATGTTATTCACCCAACAGAAAGCCTAAAAAGATAATAACAAATGGAATAAATATTAAACAAATGCCAAAATGGGAGACTTAAATCCAACCATATGAATAACTACATTAAATGCAAGTTTCACTGAACATGCCAGTCAAAAGGAAGAAATTGTCAGAATGAACAACAAAGCAAAACTAACTACATGGTGATTATAAGAAACACACTTTGTATGAACAGCCAAAAAAGTTTAAAGTAAAAGGGTAGGAAAACACATAAACTGAAAACGTCTACTTAAAATAAATGGAACAGATCTAATCATATCAGACAAAGCAGACGTTAAGATAAAGAATATTGCTGGAGATAGAGAAGACATTTCACAACGATAAGAAGATAAATTCTTCAAGAAAACATGGCAATTCTGAGCCTGTATGCACCTAACAAAAGAGCTTCAAGATGCATGAAACAATCTGAAAAATGAAAGAAATAGACAAATTCACAAATATATGTGGAGATTGACAGCCTTCCTCAGTAATTTTTAAAAGACAGACAAAAGAATCAAGGATTAGAAGACTTGAACATCATAACTAACCGACTTGACCTGATGGACATTTGTAGAATACTGTGTTCGACACGTCAGAACACGTCTTCATGCCGAGTGCACGCAGAATATCCCCCAAGATGGACCACATCATAAGCCATAAAACAAGGCTGAATAAATATCAAAGGGTTGAAATTCAATAGGCTATGTTTTTGATCACCACAGACTGAGTGAGAAGGCAACAACAGAGAGTTCTCTGGAAAACTATTTTCAACAACATGGATGGACCCAGAGGGTTATTAATGCTGAGAGGAGTAAGTCAGAGAAAGACAAAAACCATAATTTCACGAATATGTGGAATTTAAGAAACAGATGAACAAGCCAAGAAAAAAAAAAGAGACAAACAGAAAAAACAGACTCAAATAGAGAGAGTGGTTGCCAGGGGGGAGGTGGGGAGGGCAGGGGTAAAATAAAGGGTAATTAGGAGTGCGGCCCTGGGTGGCTCAGCCGGTTGAGCGTCTGACTCCGGCCCAGGTCATGATCTCATGGTTCGTGAGTTCGAGCCTCATGTCCAGCACTGTGCTGACAGCTCAGAGCCTGGAGCCTGCTTTGGATTCTGGGTCTCCCTCTGTCTCTGCCTCTACCCCGCTCATGCTCTGTCTCTCTCTGTCTCAAAAAAACTAAATGTTAAAAACAAATGAAAAACAAGCAAACAAAAAAAGAGTGTACTTATCATGATGAGCACTGAGTATAGAACTGTTGAGTCACTGTATTGTACACCTGAAACTAATGTAACACTGCATTTTCATTATACTTCAATTAAATAAATTAAGGAGGGCACATTTTGGGATGAGCACTGGATGTCATATGTAAGAAAAGAATGGGTTGGTTCTACTCCTGAAGCCAAGACTACACTGTATGTTAACCAACTTGAATTTAAATAAATTTTCAAAAAGAAACCAAAAAACTAACTAACTAACTAACTAACTAACTAAATAAATAAATACTTAATGCACCTAGGCAGTCATCAACTATTCAACCCATCACATAAAGGAGAAATTATAAGGAAGAAGTTAAAACACTTTGAACTAAATGAAATGAAAACCAACACATTACTTGGTGCAGCTAAAGGAGTGTCTAGAGGGAAATGCATAGCTTTAAATCCTTGCATTAGAAAAGATGAAAGGTGTGAAATCTGTGCTGTTTCCACATGAAGAAGCTAAAACGAAGGAGCCAATTAAATCCAACATAAGAAGGAGAAGGGAAATAGCAAAAATAAGATTTTAAAAATCAGTTAAGTATAAAGGAGATGAAATAGAGAAAGCAAAAGACCTTTATTTGAAATGACTGATGAAATTGAAAAATTCCTAGCAACATTGATCAAGAGGGGAAAATGGACAGAAAGTGGAATTTACCATCAAGAATAAAAACGGGAATACTACAAGTCCTAGAAACATTTAAAAAAGATAATAAGGGAATATTATGACCAACTTTATGCCAATAAGTTTGAGAACTTAGATAAAATTTCTTTAACAATACAATTTACCAAAACTGACACGAGAAGAAATGGAGAATCTCCATAAATAAATTTATTTTCTAATGTAAAAAAAAGTCCTGAAAAGAAATCTCTAGGAATAGATGGCTCCACAGGTAAATCTGTACAAATATTTACGCAAAACTCAACACCAGTCATATACAAATTCTTTAGCAAACAAAGGAGGAAGCATTTACAAATTAATTTTATGAGGCCAGCATAACTTGGGTATCAGAACTTTAAAAGATGTTAAAAGACAAGAAATTCCTGAGGGTGCCCACATGGCTCAGTTGGTTATGCGTCCAACTCTTGATTTTGGCTCAGGTCATGATCTCATGGCTCCTGAGATCAAGCCCTGCATCAGGGTCTGTGCTGGCAGTGCAGAGCCTGCTTGGGATTCTCTGCCTCCCTCTCCCTCTGCCCCTCCTCTACTTGCCCCGCCTCTGTCTCTCTCAAAATAAATAAATAAAAACCTAAATTTTTTAAAAATAAATAAATAAAAAACAAGAAATTATTGGTAAACATCCACATGAACATAGATACAAACATACTTAACACAGGGGCGCCTGGGTGGCTCGGTCGGTTGGGCGTCCGACTTCGGCTCAGGTCACGATCTTGCAGTCCGTGAGTTCAAGCCCCGCGTCAGGCTCTGTGCTGACAGCTCAGAGCCTGGAGCCTGTTTCAGATTCTGTGTTTTCCTCTCTCTCTGACCTTCCCCCATTCATGCTCTGTCTCTCTCTGTCTCAAAAATGAATAAACGTTAAAAAAAATAAAAAATACTTAACATAATGTTTGGAAATTGGATCTAGGCAAAAGGACAATACACCAAGATTAAGGGTGGTTTTCCTAGTAACGCAAGGTTTATTTAACATTCAAATTCTCATCAGTGCAATTCGCCATAGTAACAGGCTAAAACAGAAAACCTGCATGATCATCTCAGTACATGCAGAAAACAGTATTTGTCAAAATTCAGGATCTAGTCATGATCTCAGCAGGGAGCAGAAGGGACCATCCTCAATCTGATCAAATGCATGCATGAGAAACCTATGGTTGACGCCATCCTTCAGGGTATAAGACTGAAGGTTTTCCCCAGTATCAACAAGGCAAGGATGTCTGCTATTACCACCTTAACACTGCCTGAATATTATCGTCAGTCCAAAAGAGCAAAACAGCACCAGCACCGGCACCACCACGACTACTACAATAAAAGTTAAACAGACTTTGAAATACAGAGAAGAAACTGAGGGTTGCTGGAGGGAAGGGGGGTGGGCTAAATGGGTGATGGGCATTAAGGTGGGCACTTGTCGGGATGAGCCCTGGGTGTCGTACGTAAGAGATGAATCACTGGGTTCTACTCCTGAAACCAAGACTACATGATGCGTTAACTAACTTGAATTTCAATAAATGAATTCATTTAAAAAAATAAAAGGGAGCAGGAAAAAAAACCATACAGATTGGAAAAAAAGTAGTAAATCGTCCTTAGTGACAGATGGCATGTAGTGTAGGAAACCGTGCAGAAATTAAAAAGCATGAAAACAAACACTAGAACTAATAAGTTAATGAACAAAAAGTTCCCCTTTCTCCACATCCTCGCCAACATCTGTTGTTTCCTGAGTTGTTAATTTTAGCCATTCTGACAGGTGTAAGGATGTGTCTCACTGTGGCTCTGATTTGTATTTCCCTGATGGTGAGTGATGTTGAGTATCTTGTCATGTGTCTATTGGCCATCTGGATGTCTTCTTTGGAAAAGTGTCTATTCATGTCTTTCGCCCATTTCTTCACTGGATTATCTGTTTTTTTGGGTGTTGAGTTTGATTAAGTTCTTTATAGATTTTGGATACTAACCCTTTATCTGATATGTCATTTGCAAAGATCTTCTCTCATTCCGCTGGTTGCCTTTAAGTTTTGTTGATTGCTTCCTTCGCTGTGCAGAAGCTTCTTATCTTGATGAGGTCCCAACAGTTCATGTTTGCTTTTATTTCCCTTGCCTCCCGAGACATGAGGAAAAGAGGACTTATAACAACAATTTTAAAAACATGAAAATAGGAGTAAATTTTAAAAAGATGTGCAAGGTCTCCTCCTACAAAAAAAAATACTGAACAACAGCAAATAAGGCTTCAATAAATGGAGAGATACACCATTTTCATAGACAAATTCCCATATTCAAAAACATTTACAGGAGTCTATGCTTGAATCACTGTTCCAGCCACAAAAGGAAGTCTCCATGAACCATGGCCCCTGTCTCCAGTGAGCAGTTTACAAAGTAGACAAATGCAATACTGTGTAAGTGATGTGAAGGAGAGATACACAGATCAAGGACACAAACTAATGCAGCAGCCTGAGGGAAAGCAAGCCTCCAGGAGGAGGTGAAGAGTGGGGGGTTAGCCTTACAGAGAATGGGGGAGTCCAGACAGAGGGAACAGACAAGATAAAGGTGCAGAGGTGTGAAAAGTCATGACGTATCAGAACAGACCATGTAGTTCAAATTGCTGGGATGAGATGTGCAGTTGGGGAATGAAGTTGGAGAAAAAGAGATCAGGGTCTAACCTTCAGGGTCACTCAGAAAAAGAAAACCCTGCCTCTGATTTATTATAGCCATGTAAATAAAGTTGACAGCACCCGTTTTTTTAAGCTGTAGCATAATATTTATTTTATGACCCACTTCATATTAAACATTTTAAATGGGTATGCATATATGTATACAAAAATCTGTAATTATAAAACAATTTTTAATTTATTTTTTCATGTTTATTTTTGAGAGAGAGAGAGCACAAGCAAGGGAGAGAGAAGGAGAGACAGAATCCGCAGCAGGCTCTGCACCATCAGTGAGCACTATGTGGGGCTCGAACTCATGAACCTCGAGACCATGATCTGAGCCAAGATAGGGTTGGACGCTTAACTGACTGTGCCACCCAGGCACCCTAAAACAATCTTTTAATAGCGGTGATTTCCTAGGAATTCAATTGTAGGGCAGTTTTGGTTTCTATTTTGTGTAGTTCTTTATTATATATTTTGTATATACTATTTTTTACATGTTAACAGAAATCGAATTATTTTTATTTAAAAAATACCTATCTTCCAAAATAAAACTATGTAGTGAGAAGAGTGGATCTTTTTAACATTTTGCATTTATGCAAATTGCATTCCTGTCTGTCTCATTATAAGTTTGCTGGATTTTCATATCTGCTTGTATTTAAGTTGTTATTTTGGTTGATGTATTTGAAAAAAAATCCAGCTTAACATAAATATGTATGAGTATTTTAAATTACCTTTCAGATAATTGTGGATATTCGTCTATGATATTAAACAAACTATACGATTGGATATACTTTAAAAAAAATTTTAGCATGTATTTATTTTTGAGAGACAGAGAGAGAGAGCATGAGTGGGGAGGAACAGAGAGAGAGGGAGACACAGAATATAAAGCTGTGAGCACAGAGCCCAACATGGGGCTCGAATCCATGAACTGTGAGATCATGACCTGAGTCGAAGTCAGATGCTTAACCGACTCAGCCACCCAGGCGCCCCACGACTGGATATACTTTTAAGAAATATGAGTATAGGGGTGCCCGGGTGGCTGAGTCGGTTAAACGTCCGACTTCAGCTCAGGTCATGATCTCGCGGTCTGTGGGTTCGAGCCCCGCGTCGGGCTCTGGGCTGATGGCTCGGAGCCTAGAGCTGCTTCGGATTCTGTGTCTCCCTCTCTCTCTGCCCCTCCCCTGCTCATGCTCTGTCTCCCTCTGTCTCAAAAATAAATAAAACATTTTAAAAAATTAAAAAAAAAAGAAATCTGAGTATAGTTGACACACGATGTTACATTGGTTTCAGGTGTACAAGATTCAACCTCTCTATGTTATGCTGTGCTCACCTCAAGTGCGGCTACACCTGTCCCCACACAGCGCTGTTACGGGATCACTGACTCTATTCCCTGTGCTGCGTCTTTTGTCTCCACGATTTACTCATTCCACACCTGGAAGCCTGTGTATCTCCCCCTCCCCTTTACCCCCCGCTCCCATACCCACCCCCTCCCCTCTGGCCACCACCAGTGTGTCCTCTGTATTTATAGATGTTTCTGCTTTTACTTTGTTTGTTCATTTGTGGGGTTTTTTTAGCTATCACATGAGCATGGCATTTGTCTTTTTAACTTTGCCTTCAAGTCTCTTTCCCACAGCACCTGCGTCACCCCTCGGGACAGCCTGAGAATGGATTCCCCCTCCAGACTCAGCCCTGCCTGGCAGATGAGCGGACAGGATGTCCCCTGCATGTGCTCGGCATCCCCATCTGGAGAGCCCTAAAATCAGTCTCTCTCCCCAGACCTCCTATCGCCAGGATGCTTAGCAGGACTCACAGGCTGGTACTTCAACATGGCCATAGCTCCACATGGGGCTGAGCTCTGTTACCCTTAACCATCCCCCCATCCTCAGGCTACCAGCCCAGTTCTACCAGGAGAGGATACATCATCTGGAAAGAAATGATGCTGCCTTCAGGCCTGTCAGTCACTTGACATCTGTCCCCCCGGCAAACCTAACCTTAACCCCAACTCACTCCAATCCATCATTCAGCCAGCAGCCAGAGAAAGCTTTTCAAAAGAAAATACGATCTTCTCTCTTTGCTAGCTAAACCCCCCCAATGGTTTCCCAGAATAAAATCCAGACAGCCATCCCTGCTCACTTGTCCTGCTCTCTGCCTCCCTCTCTCTGTCCTCGGTGCTTGGCTTCAGTAACCTCAACCCTTCATGACTCGGGATAAACATCATCTCTTCTAGACAGATCCAAACTTTCCCCCAAAGCATTAACAGTTCTTTACTTGTTTTCCATAGTCTCTTTGTCATTTTCTGTCATCGCACTCAATTTATTCTTCATAATTACTTACTCATCTGTATTCCCCACTATTTGAACTCCTTAAGATCAGGGACATGGGCGTGTTCCTATCCGCATCGTCTGATGCTGGCACAATCTGAGACACGCATTTAGAGCTGAGCACACACTTGCTGAGTGAACGAATAAATGAATGAATGATTTATTCTGCTCCACTTTCTGGACGCTACCTCCTCCCACTTGCTTAAATCATGCCTGAAGCTGTGACATCCAGGGGACTCTCACTGCATACCGCCAGGACCAGTGACGGACGTATGTCCATTTCCCCAACCCCATCCTGGGTGCCCAAGCTTGCCTTCCTCTCTTCACACTGGCCCAAGAGGCCACTGTGCCCACAGACCAGGTGTTCTGGTCATCCCCTCCCGCTATTATGCCGTCTGATTTGCCTCAGTCTCCCGTTATTAAAAGAGAGGGTTCAATGTCTTAGACAACTTGTTGCCCCTCGTCACACTTTACCTTCCTTCAGTGCAATGTCCTACCATGAGGCTCCCTAGAGTTGACTCTATTTCTGCCATGGAGGTCCCTACAGAGCAGAACGCTGTGGGCACAGTCACTGACCTCGATTTGTTGGCCACTTCCCTCCCCCTTCCCCAGAGGATAGATACCTGCCTCCTCTGTGCACAAGTATGAGCCTTTACGATGCCTCCTGCAACATCAGCTACAGATGTGTGCTGACCTGTTTGCTGACCCGTCCGCATCCATCACCAGACGAGGCTCCTTAATTTAATCCACGGCCAAGAAGCCTTGTTGGGTGCCTGCTCCCCCCTCCACGGCAGGTAGGGCTCACATGTAATTCTTCTGTCTCTAGAAGGTCACCAGTGTCTGACAAGAGCAGACATCAGAACGTTTGCTCAATGAATGACTCAACAAACACCTACTTGGCAAGGACTGTGTGCGACGACGTCTTTGTTAAATTAAATGTTTTATGAGCTATTGCCAAGTCAGGTCCCCCCACCATTTTCTGGGCAATTAATTGTTTGATTCTAAGTGCTGAACTTTATATTTATCACAATGAAATTTTAAATGGCTGGGTTTGAACCCAGGACTCAAGCCAAGCAGGCACAAGTGAATCTCGATTTTTCTAGCCATGGTGTAAACAATTCCTTTAAAAAGGGTGTCACTTAAAATTTCTGTATGGGGTTGAATTAGGGCCCTCAAAAAGACATGTCCACATGAAATCTGTGAACACGAACTTATGCAGAAAGAAGATTCTTTGCAGATTTAACTAAGTGAAGGATCTCATGGTGAGATCTTCCTGAATTAGGGTGGGCTCAAAATCCAATGAAGCATCTTTTTTTATGTTTATTTATTTTTGAGAGAGAGAGAGAATGAGAGAGAGAGCACGAGCAGGGGAGAGGCAGAGGGAGAGAGGGGGACAGAGGATTCAAAGGAGGCTCTGTGCTGACAGCAGATAGCCCGATGCAGGGCTCGAACTCACGAACCGTGAGATCGTGACCTGAGCCAGAGTCAGACGCTCAACCGACTGAGCCACCCAGGCGCCCCAATGAAGTATCTTCCTAAGAGACAAAAAAGGGAAGAGAAGAAACAGAGACAGCCATGGGAAGATGGAGGTAGAGACTGTAGAGGTGTGGTCACGAGTCCAGGAGTGCCTAGAGCCTCCAGACGCTGGGAGAGGCAGGAAGGAGCCTCCCCTGCAGCCTCAGAGGGAGCCTAGCTGTGCTGAAGGCTTGATTTAGGACTCTGCCCTTGACAACTGTGGGAGAACGTGTGCCAGTTGTTTTACAACATCCGGGTTGTGCTATGGCAGCCAGAGGAAACCAACCCAATGTTTTAAGTCTCCTTCCACGTTTCCATCAAAGACTCCCACGTTCACAGAATGTGAACTTAAAACCACCTTGGATAGTTTTTAAAGTCTGTTTGTTTGTTTTGAGAGAAAGCGAGCACAAGCAGGGGAGGGACAGAGAGAGAGGGAGAGACAGACAGAATCCCAAGCAGGCTCCAAACTGTCAGCACAGAGCCTGACATGGGGCTCGAACTCACAAACCATGAGATCATGACCTGAGCCGAAACCAAGAGTTGGCTGCTTAACTGAAAGACCCAGGCACTCCATAACCTTGGATATATTAAAAAAAAAAACAAAAAACTGTTTCTTTTAAAGTTTATTTATTCTGAGAGAGAAAGAGAGAGAGAGAGGCAGAGAGAGAGAGAGAGAATCCCAAGCAGGCTCCACACTGTCAGCGCAGAACCCGACACAGGGCTTGAACCCACAAACTGTGAGATCAGGACCTGAGCCGAAATCAAGAGTCAGACACTTAACCGACTGAGCCACCCAGGCGCCCCGACCTTGGATATTTCTAAATTAAACTCTTTCCTTTTCTACTGAGAAAGCCACGACCTAGAACAAGAAATCTGTGGGGTATGGGACGCCCCGTGACTCTGATTTGGACCTAGTCATTCTGGTTCTTTCCATCCTGTCCTGGGAAGACTCCAGGGGGCCCTTCACCAGAAAACTCACTTTAATTCCCCAACATCGCCAAACACGCCACGTGGCAGTAGAGACAGCCAGCATGTCTCTATGTCCCACCCCGACATGCTCATCTCTGGGGGGCAAGGTGACTCTGCTGTGACACGTCCTTGGTCGAAGCGTGCCGCTGCCTGGTCCCCTCCATGGAGGCAATCTCTCGTTAACCCTCACATCTGGATCCCGCCCGCATTTCCCTTTTTCTTTCGAAGATGCCCTTTCCCTCCACCTACATTTGCAGTCTTCCAATTTCCGGCAAGTCCTCCGAGAAAACAGGTGCACGCCCTTCGCTCCCCGACAGTTCAACCCAGCCGGGCCTGCAGACCTCCCTGAAGAAGCCGGGTTCTTTCTTATGCGCCTCCTGGGGAGGAAAAGTCTTCACGGTCATGGACGGAATGGAAGCAGGACGTTAATCACTAACACCTTCGGATGTTCTCCTTGTTCACGCAGCATCTTCGGATCCGGTCCCTCCTGGGATGCTCCCGAGGGTGCCCCCCCACCCCAGGCAGCCTGACGCAGGCTCGCTGTAGTGTCGGAGGACCCTGGCCTTCTGAGGCCGCGGTGGCTGTGACAGAAGAGGTCTGTCTGCTCAGCACGGCCCCTAGTCGCCTCTGGCTAGTTGCTAATGCGAAGGAAGAGACAGCAGTCCTCTCTCCTGATGCGGCTGCCAGGCACAAGGTGCGGCCCCCGGCAGGGCAGCAGGGAGCTGGCAGGACAGCACGGCTAGCCAGCTGGGTGATCCCATCCCGCTGGCCACAGGGCCCGGCCCAGAGGTGACCAAGGCACGTGACCAAGGCCGGCCAGAGAATGCCCTTTCGAGGGCTGCAGAACTGGGCCTTCGTTCAGGCTGGACGTCCCTGGCAACCCCTGGAGGTTCTGAGGGATTCTTTTTCTTCTTCCCGCTTATGTGTTCCACGTCTCCTCCGACAAACCAGGTTCACCAGGGAGCGTCCTGGGCAGCACAGTCCTACCAAAGGGCGTAGAGAACTGATGATGTTGTACAGCTGCTTTTGACAAAGTGCGTAAGAGCATCTCTTTAAGCTGGGGCGCCTGGGTGAGGTCGGCGAAGTGTCCGATTTCAGCTCAAGTCATGATCTCCTGGTTTGTGGGTTCGAGCCCCGCGTCGGGCTCTGGGCGGACAGCTCAGAGCCTGGAGCCTGCTTCACATTCTGTGTCTCCCTCTCTCTCTACCCTCCCCCACTCTCTCTCTCTCTCTCTCTCTCTCCCAAAAGTAAATAAACATTAAAAAAATTTTTTAAATAATTTATTGTCAAACTGGTTTCCATACAACACTCAGTGCTTACCCCAACAGGTGCCCTCCTCAATGCCCATCACCCACTTTCCCCTCCCTCCCACCCCCCATCAACCCTCAGTTTGCTCTCTGTATTTAAGAGTTTCTTCTGGTTTGCCTCCCTCCCTCTCTGTTTGTAACTTTTTTCCCCCTTCCCTTCCTCCATGGTCTTCTGTTACGTTTCTCAAGATCCACATAGGAGTGAAAACATATGGTCTCTGTCTTTCTCTGCCTGACTTATTTCACTTAGCATAATACCCTCCGGTTCCATCCACGTTCCTGCAAATGGCATGATTTCATCCTTTCTCCTTGCCAAGTAGCAGTCCATTGTATATATAAACCGCATCTTCTTTATCCATTCGTCAGTTGATGGACATTTAGGCTCTTTCCATATTTGGCTATTGTCGAAAGCGCGGCTATAAGCACTGGGGTGCACATGCCCCTATGCATTTTTTTGAAACTGAACATGAGTACATTTCCACCCATGTGTCGTGACCCACTGATTCCACTTCAGGGCATGTACCCAACAGAAACGTGTAGATGTTTGCACCAAAAGACTGTGGCAGAAGATAATAGCAATACTGTTTGTAATAGCCCCCAACTGGAAATAACTCCGAAAAAGCCCATCAATGGTCGAATGAATAAATAAATCATGGTATACCCACACAACGAAATACTACGTGGCAGTGAGAACGAGCCATCTGAGACTTCCTACACCAGCCTGGAAGAGCCTCAAAACACAGTGTTGAATGAAGTGATGCAGACACAAGACTCCGTCCTGTGTGCCAGGCATGGTGCTGTGGGCACTTAGTCTCCGTCTCATACCCACGGTATGACTGCACTTACAGAAGGTACAAAGGCAGGCTAAGCCAGTCTATGCTTTTCCAAGCTAGGACAGCAGCTATCTTTGGGGAACAGAGCCCGGAAGGGATCCTGGGGGGTGCTGATATGTCCTTTCTTGTTCTGGGTGCTGGTTATACGGATGTGTTGTTCAGTTTTTGAAAATTCTTTGAGCTACAAACTTATCATGGGCATGCGTTATGTATTTAATTTTTCTAAAAGCTAAACAGCTTGATTTGATTTTTTTAAAGCTTATTTGCATTTGAGAGAGAAAGAGAGAGACAGTGAACGCAAGTGGGGGAAGGGCAGAGAGGGAGAGAGAAGAGACAGAGAATTCCAAGCAGGCTCCACATTGTCAACACAGAGCCCGAAGTCGGGCTCGATCTCACAAAGTGCAAGCTCATGACTTGAGCCAAAATCAAGAGTCGGACATTTGACCAACTGAGCCACCCAGGTGCCCCCAGGCTAAACAGTTTTAAAGAGCAAAGGCTATTCGTCTGGGAAAAGGGGAGAGTTGGTGAGGAGGCACAATTGTAGGGTCTTTACATTATCTGAGAGAGGAGTGCCAGGGAGAAGACAGCATGAGGTTCAGGACAGGGAACATGGAACAAGGAGAAGGGCCCGGAGACAGGCTGCAGCTGAGGATAAGTGTAGATTTCGAGAATCACAACTTCCTCGGTACGAACCAGGCGGCCCTGAGAGATGGTTCTGTCCACACCATACCGGACGGCCAGTAAGAGTGCAGATGACCCCAGAGTCACCCTGTCCCATCCCTGTCTTCCTGGAGTCTTCTTCTGTTCTGTCTCCTCCTACTGGCCTCCTGGGTGTCCTGTCGGGATGCTCAGCCCTCCCTGCCCACTGGAACAGTTGTGTGTGACAAGGACAGGGCTCCAGCCCATGTCCGCCTGCCAACAGCCCGTCTTCTCTCCTCTGTGTCCAGCTGCTTCTCTGTCTCCCTTCCAGAGACTCCCTTTCAAGAGGAGGAAGTTACATACCCAGGACCTGATGTGATGAGTCTGGTTAAGAATCTGAAGTGCTGTTGGGTTCAAAGGTTCAAACTGAAGATTCTATTTTTAGGAAAACTTAGATGGGAGCAGACTGTTCTTCACAGACTCTCCTCCACAATGACAAATACTGTATCCAGTAAAAATAGCATGTTGTGTTATAAGTTGGCTTTATAAGATAATGATGCCAAGTGTGGGCAAATCTCTGACCTATCTGGCTAAGGTATCACCTTCCATGCGTCTTTAATCCTCGTCGTGGGGACAAGACGTCAGATAAATCTGCTCAGTTGTTTGACATGGAGTCTACGATGAATAATCTAAAGAAGGAGGACAGAGGCGCCTGGGTGGCTCAGTCAGTCGAGCGTCCCACTTCAGCTCAGGTCACAATCTCACAGTCTTGAGTTCGAGCCCCGCGTCGGGCTCTGTGCTGACAGCTCGGAGCCTGGAGCCCGCTTCGGATTCTGTGTCTCCCCCTCTCTCTGCCCGTCCTCTGCTCATGCTCTGTCTCTGTCTCTCTCAAAAATAAATAAACGTTAAAAAAAAAAGGAGGACAATGTTCTTTTTCTACACTAATACTCAAAAACTGTGGCTACCCTTCAGATGGTCCAGAAGGGCACTGGACAGTGTTATGGTAAAACCTCTAAGAGGAGAGAGGAAGGCACGAGAAAAAGGTCAGCTACTTATAGAGTGCTATCTCCATACCTACCGCCGTTCTAAGCACCTGCCACACGCTACCGTGAACACTAAGATGAGACACACTGTCATCATTCCCTTTCCAAGGGGAAACAAAAAAGGCAGAGCTGGGATTCAAAATCAGGTACTACGGTTCCAGAGAACAGGCTCGTGACCACCAGGCTAGGCCGCCCCGCACCGGCTGGATGTCAGGCGCCATAGACAGCAGCCTGCAAAACAAGCTCACACAGCAGGCAGCGAAGTACCCACTTCATACAGGAGGAACCTGACGTTTACAGAGGCTGAGCTTCTGGCCCCAAGCTGCCCACTACTAAATGATGGCACTAAGTCTACCTCACCTCCACATCCACGCGTGACAGGGACACATTCCCATCCTTTACCACGCACTCTCAAGCAATCAGCACAAGACCTGTCACATAGCAGGCGCTCAGTTAATATCTGAGGAGTGAATGAATGAATGAATTCTTACCACCCTTATTAAAGGACTCCTTCTACCTTGTATCTTTGTTCTTTCTCTCTCTCTCTCAGCTCGTTTGTCTCAAGATAGAATTCTACCGGTCCCTCCCCTCTTAAAAAATCCTCTCTTGTCCCTGCATCTTCATAAGACTATTGATTTCTCTCCCTCTTCTTATTCCCAGTCACGATTCTTTAAAGATTGGTGGACACTTGTTTCCTCTGCTTCTTCCCTGACCATCAGTCTTCAGCGCTTTCTAATCCGGCTTCTCCTTTCCACCCATGGGCATTCCATCAAGGACTAGTCTTTCTAAGGTCACAACCACCCATTCCTCTGATCGATCAATATTTACCGAGTGTCTCCTGTGCGGGGGGCAAGGCAGCTCGAGCACAGCAGAAGTCATTTATGAGCTTTTCACTTCTCGGAGCTCGGAAAGGCACAAATGAAACCAGTGACGGCAGGTGCGATGAGGGGTACGAAAGACGGGCATAAAACCCTTGCGAGAGAGAGAGTTTCATGGGTGGCGGGTCCTCACTCTGGCAAGTATGTTCATTGTTGCACACCCCACAGGGAACTCTGGAGGGTCTGGGAAATTGTGCCTACGTCAGCAGGCTTGCTTGATTACCTTTTACTTTTTTCTCTGTCTCCACAAGTTTTTATACCCTTTTCCATGGACTCTAGATGTGTCGGTTGGCAGTTTTCCACCCATCCCTGTGACAGCCAAACACTCTTTCCTAGTGTCCTCTACCTCTGCCATTCCAGAATCTTCTAGTTAATCAATTCCTTAAACACTGAGCATCCGGAAGGTTCCATTCTGAGTACTTTCTTTATTGTCAAGTAATCTTATGGAAAATTTTCTGTGGATTAATCTATCCTTTGAAATAACAGCAGCTAATGTTTCTTGAGTGCTCTGTGCCCGAACCTGCTCTCAGTGTTTTACATACGTACGTGCGTACAGATGCTTCTTTTTCTTTTCTTTATTGGACTACAGTTATTTTTTTTTTATTTTTGCTTTTGAGTTTCTTTTTTTATTATTTTTTTAATTTTATTTTTTAAAATTTACATCCAAATTAGTTAGCATATAGTGCAACAATGATTTCAAGAGTAGATTCCTTAGTGCCCCTTACCCACTTAGCCCATTCCCCCTCCCACACTCACTCCAGTAACCCTCAGTTTGTTCTCCATATTTAGGAGTCTCTTGTGTTTTGTCCCCCTCCCTATTTTTATATTATTTTTGTTTCCCTTCCCTTATGTTCATCTGTTTGTGTCTTAAAGTCTTCATATGAGTGAAGTCATAAGATATTTCTCTTTCTCTAACTAATTTCACTTAGCATAATACCCTCCAGTTCCATCCACGTAGTTGCAAATGGCAAGATTTCATCCTTTTTGATTGCCGAGTAATACTCCATTGTGTATATATGCCACATCTTCCTTCTCCATTCATCCATCGATGGACATTTGGATTCTTTCCATACTTTGGCTATTGTCGATAGTGCTGCTATAAACATGGGGGTGCACGTGTCCCTCCGAAACAGCACACCTGTATCCCGTGGATAAATGCCTAGTAGTGCGATTGCTGGGTCGTAGGGTAGTTCTGTTTTTACTTTTTTGAGGAACCTCCATACTGTTTTCCAGAGTGGCTGCACCAGCTTGCATTCCCACAGACGCTTCTTAAATCCCGTATCGCTATCCCAAACAAGCTCTCTAAGCTCTGCACCAGCCGTTCTCAAACTGTGGTCCTCCAAAATCCTTTCAGGGTCTGTTCAGGTCAAAACTATTTTCATAATATTAAAATTTTAATGAGCGTATGGTGAAGCGTACTCTCATGAGCATATGGTGGTTTTCCAGAGGCTCTATGACATGCAGTGATGCCAAATCAAAATGAATGTGTGCTTGAATATTCTCATGTTTTCTAGAGTTTTCTAAGGCAATAGGTTTGATGTAGAAATATGTTCCTTTTCAGAGATGGTCTCAGTTTGTTTTTAAAATTTCTACCATGTTCTTATTAGCCATTTTTGGGTAATCTGCAACTCGTTATCATCCAATAAATTGTTCATTTGAAATCCTGAACTTTTCCTTATATTTAGAAATATAAAAACTGTACTTTGTTGGGGGCGCCTGGATGGCTCAGTCGGGTAAGCATCTGACTTTGGCTCAGGTCATGAGCTCATGGTTCGTGAGTTAAAGCCCCACATCAGGCTCTGTGCTGACAGCTCACAGCCTGAAGCCTGCTTAGGATTGAGTTTTCCTCCCTCCCTCTCTCTCTCTCTCTCTCTGCTCCTTCCTCACTTGTGCTCTGTCTATCCCTCTCTCTCAAAAATAAACATTAAAAAAACCACTATACATTGTTGTCCTGTTTTGGAATAGTATTTAGAAAATGATTTCTACGTAGTTTCTAGAAAATAAAAAATATAAAATTCTAAACCTTATCTATAACTATTATTTTGTAACTTTGTAATATTTTGCTCTAAAATAAAGGAACATGAATTTACAACAGAGTTGACCCTTGAACAGGCAGAGGTTAGAGTACCAGCCCCCATGCACTTAAAAATCCATGTGTAACTTTTTTTTTTTTAATTTTTTTTTTAACATTTATTTATTTTTGAGACAGAGAGAGACAGAGCATGAACGGGGGAGGGGCAGAGAGAGAGGGAGACACAGAATCGGAAGCAGGCTCCAGGCTCTGAGCCATCAGCCCAGAGCCTGACGCGGGGCTCGAACTCACGGACCGTGAGATCGTGACCGCGAGATCGTGACCTGAGCCGAAGTTGGGACGCTCAACCGACTGAGCCACCCAGGCGCCCCTTTGTGTAACTTTTGATACTCCCCAAACTTAACTACTAACAGCTTCCTGTTGACTTGAAGCCTTACTGATAACATAAACAATTGAGGGGCACCTGAGTGGCTCAGCTGGTTAAGTCTCCAACTCGATTTCAGCTCAGCTCATGAGCTCATGGTTGGGAGACTGAGCCCTGAATCAGGCTCTGTGCTGGGCATAGAGCCTGCTTGGGATTGTCTCTCTCATGGGAGTGCAAACTGGTATGTCCACTCTGGAAAACAGTGTGGAGTTTCCTCAAAAAATTAAAAACAGAACTACCCTATGAGCCAGCAATTGCACTACTCGGTAGTTATCCAAAGGATACAAAAATGCTGATTCCAAGGGGCACAGGCACCCCAGTGTTGACACAGCACTATCGACAGTAGCCAAAGTATGGAAAGAGCCCAAATGTTCATCGACTGATGAATGGATAAAGAAGATGTAGTTTATATATACAATGGAATACTACCCAGCGATCAAAAAAAAAGATATCTTGCCATTTGCAACAATGTGCATGGAATTAGAGTGTATTATGCTAAGCAAAATAAGTCAGAGAAAGACAAATATCCTATGACCTCACTCGTGGAATTTAACATACAAAACAGACGAACATAGGGGAAGGGAAGGAAAAATAACGTAAGATAAAAACAGAGAGGGAGGCAAACCATAGGAGACTCTTAAATACAGAGAACAAACTGAGGGTTATTAGAGGGGAGCTGGGTGAGGGGATGTGCTAAGTGGGTGATGGACATTAAGGAGGGCGCTTTTGGGGATGAGAACTGGGTGTCACATGTAAGTGATGAGTCACTACATTCTATTCCCAAAATCATGATTACACTATGTGTTAACTAACTTGAATTTTTTTTAATATGTAATTATTTTTGACAGAGAGAGAGACAGAGCATGAGCAGGGGAGGGGCAGAGAGAGAGGGAGCCACAGAATCCAAAGCAGGCTCCAGGCTCTGAGCTGTCAGCACAGAACCCGACGTGGGGTTCGAACCCATAGACCGCGAGATCATGACCTGAGCCCAAGTCGGACGCTCAACTGACTGAGCCACCCAGGTGCCCCTAACTTGAATTTAAATTTAGAAAAAAAGAAAAAAACAAGAAAAACAGTTCCCCCCTTCTCTCCCTCTTTGCCCCTCCCCCCTCAAAAAATGACATAAACGTTGATCAACATATATTTTGCATGTTATATGTATTACATACTGTATTCCTACAATACAGTAAGAAAATGTTAAGAGAATCATAAAGAACAGGAAATACATTTATAGTCCTGTGCTGTAAAAAATCGACGTGTAAGTGGACCCACACAAGTTCACACCTGTGTTGTACAAGGGTCAGCTGTGTATTTTTCTTAGGTTTAAGGATAAATAATTAGCTTTAAAAAGTTTAGGCTACTCATCTCCTCAACCCCTAGCTGAATCATCTAGGTCTAAAGACACCAAAAAAGACAAAACTGTCATTTCAGAGAGCTCTGACTCATGGAAGAAAAAATCTACTGGAAAGGAATGAGGCAAGAATAAAAACAAACAAAAGTGGGGCGCCTGGGTGGCTCAGGCGACCGACTTCGGCTCGGGTCATGGTCACGCAGTTTCTGAGTTCGAGTCCCGCGTCGGGCTCTGTGCTGAGAGCTGGGAGCCTGGAGCCTGCTTCGGATTCCGTGTCTCCCCCTCTCTCTGCCCCTCCCCTGCTCACGCTCTGTGTCTCTCTGTCTCTCCGTAATAAATAAATGTTAAAAAAAATAAAAAAACAAAAAAAAACCTGCTTTCACTCCCTCAAGTTCATAGATATCAATCATGCATCTTATTGTGTTTGATGGAATACAGTATTTTGAGAACAGTACTGTGGTGCCAGTCAAACTATGGAATCATTACAGACCACTCATTCAGAGTTGAAAGAAAGAACTAATTATTTTAAACTAATTATGTTAAAGTTCCGCAAAAGCCAAAAGGCTGTTTATTAAAGTTCTCCAAACCTTAAAATCAAGAAGCCACGGAGGCATGTTACGGGATATGTTAACATATCTCATTGGCTGGGGAAACACAGACGAGGGTTCAGAGGCTAACGGAGCCTCAGGCCATTGACATTACTGAACACCTGCTGGCTGAAAAGGCAGCATTTCCAGTTTCCAACAACACAGCAACCCTTTGAATTAAATATTTAGTTGCAAACATGAAGACGGGAGTCAACCAACCAACTGTAGGACTGTACTTTTGTCTTACAAACGGCTGAGATCGATAGACACGGCTGGACTTAAACAGCTTTGTTTCTATTCCTCTGGTATCAGCACCAACTAATCATCCAACAACGTCTTTGATGTAAAGACCTCGCAACAGTGGTCCTGAAATATCGTAAGACCTGGAACACTTTTGAATCCTGGGACATACTCTCACCGACCGTGCGAATGTAATGATGTGTAGAACCGATGGCACTTTGGCACAAATCAAAGCGACACCAAACTGTAGCCGTTCTCATTGTTTCTCACTGCCATGCACTCACAAATAAAAGCCAATTTCACTTAAGAACGCACTGATGAAGCAGGGAAAAAATATTAACCTCACTAAAGTATCTTTGATACATCTTCTGAATATCCTGTGTGACAAACGGGAAGTATGTGTAATGCATTTCTTCCCAGAAAAACAAAACAGAACACTTCTGCAACTCAATCGCAAGCTGAACTAGACTCTTTTTTCAAGGGACACCGCCTTTACTTTGGAAACTGACTGACTTACAAGACTGGGGATGAATGAGGTAACTGTCATTGCAGGGGAAAAAAATGTCTGACTGTATTTGTTGCTGATGATAAAACTTGAGTTCTCAAGTGAAAATTAGACTTCTGAGAGACTTGCGTCCGTCACATGTTCGACAGCTTTCCAATAGTTAAAGATGCTGCTGATGAGTTTAGTAGTGAAACTAATAAACGTGATTTTTAAATATTATATAATGGAGTGTGCCAACACACGGCGATTCTAAATAAACCAGTGGCAGGTTTCCAAATTACCAATGTGTTATGTTACAAAATCATGCATACTTATGAGGGCCACTTAAATTTCAAGACAGATTAAAGGATTTTAAGGTGACAAAATGTAAGAAGTTCAGTATTCGGCTCAGAGATCTTCACCAGAAAGCCCAATCTGGCCTCAGCAGGGTGACCTAGGTGTCCCCTTCCTGTACCTTCTATCTGATCACTCATCACACCGTCCTGGGATTTCCTGCATATCTGTGAAGCATCACATAAGAACCGTGAACTTGCTGAGAGCTGGAACCATGTCCTATGAGTCTTTATCATATTGGTTTTCAAATTTTTGTTTAAATTCTAGTTAACATGCAGTGCAATATAGGTTTCAGGAGTAGAATTCAGTGATTCTCCACTTACATACAGCACCCAGTGCTCATCACAAGTGCCCTCCTTAATGCCCCCCGCCCATCTAGCCCATCCCCTCACCCACAGCCCCTCCAACACCCCTCAGTGTGTTCTCTAACATTAAGAGTCTCTTATGGTTTATTTCCCACTCTTCTCTTTTTTTTCCCCTTACCATATGTTTATCTGTTTGGTTTCTTAAACCGCACACAGGAGTGAAATCATGTGATCTTTGTCTTTCCCTGACTGACTTATTTCGCTTAGCATGATAACGCGCTGTAGCTCCATCCACGTCGTCGTAAATGGTTAAGATTTCACTTTTTTTGATGGCTGGGTAACATTCCATTGCATTTCTATACCACGTCTTCTTTACACACTCATCAGTCAATGGATATTTGGACTCTTTTCATCGTTTGGTTATTGTCGATTATGCTGCTATAAACATCAGTGTGCATGCACCCCTTCGAATCTGTATTTTCATATTCTTTGGGTGAAGAACCAGTGGTGCAATTGCTGGGTGGTAGAGTAGTTCCACTTTTGACTTAAGGAACCTCCATACTGTTTTCCGGCGTGGCTGCGCCGGTTTGCATTCCCACCGGCAGCGTTAAGAGGGTTCCCCTTTCTGCACATCCTCACCACCCTCTGTTGTTTCTTGTGTTGTTAATTTTAGCCATTCCGACAGGTGTGATGGGGTATCTCATTGTTGTTTTGATTTGTGTTTCCCTGATGATGAGTGATGTTGAGCATCTTTTTCATATGTGTGTTAGCCATCTGGAAGTCTTCTTTGGAAAAATGTCTATTCGAACCTTCTGCCCATTTCTTAACTGAATTGCTTTTTTTTTTAGGATGCTGAGTTTGATAAGCTCTTTATAGATTTTGGATACTGACAGATGTGTCATTTGCAAATGTCTTCTCTGATTCTGTAGGTTGCCTTTTAGTTTTGTTGACTGTTTCCTTTGCCGTGCAGAAGTTTTTTACCTTGATGAGGTCCCGATACTTCATTTTTGCTTTTGTTTCTCTTGCCTCAAGAGACATGTCTTGCCTCAAGAGACATCTGGAGCAACAAGAAGATGCTCCAGATGAGGTCAAAGAGGTTGCTGCCTGTTCTCTCCTCTAGTATTTGATGGTTGCCTATCTTACATTCAGGTCTTTCATCTCTTTTTTAATTTATTTTTGTGTATGGTATAAGAAAGTGGGCCACTTTCAACATTCTTCTGCATGTTCCCATCCAGTTTTCCCAACACCATCTTTTGAAGAGACTGCCTTTTCTCCATTGGATATTCTTTCATGCTTTGTCAAAGATTAGTTGGCTGCTTAGTTGTGGGTTCATTTCTGGGTTTTCTGTTCTGTTCCACTGATCTATGTGTCTGTTTTTGTGCCAGTACCATACTGTCTTGAGGACTACAGCTTTCTAATACAGCTTGAAGTCTGGAATTATGATGTCTGCAGCTTTTCTTTTTGGGATTGCTTTGGCCATTTGGGGTCTTTGTGGTTCCGTACAAACGTTAGGATTGCTCATTCTAGCTCCTTGAAAAATTCTGGTGCTATTTTGATAGAGATTGTGCTAAATGTGCTGATTGCTTTGAGTAGTATAGACATTTTAACAATGTTTGTTCTTCCAATCCGTGAGCATGGAATGTTTTATCATTTCTCTCTGTCCTCTTCAATTCTTTTCATAAGTGTTCTACAGTTTTCAGAGTGAAGATCTTTTCTCTCTTTGGTTAGGTTTATTCCTAGGTATCTTACTGTTTTTGATGTAATTGTGAATGGGATCAATTCCTTGATTTCTATTTCTGCTGTTTCGTTATTGGTGTATAGAAATGCAACATATTTGTATACGTTGATTTTATAGCCTGCAACTTTGCTAATTCATGTATTAGTTCTAGCAATCTTCTGGTGGAGTCTTTTGGGTTTTGGATATATAGTATTATGTCATCTGCGAATAGTGAAAGTTGACTTCTTCCCTGCTGATTTGGATGCCTTTTATGTCTTTTTGTTGTCTGACTGCCAAGGCTAAGACTTCCGGTACTATGTTAAATAGCAATGGTGAGAGTGGATATCCCTGTCCTGTTTCTAACCTCAAAGGAAAAGCTCTCAGGTTTTCCCCATTGAGGATGATATTAGCTGTGGGTCTTTGGTATATGGCCTTTATGATGGTGAGGTGTGTTCCATCTATACCTACTTTGTTGAGGGTTTTTATCAAAAACAGATGCTAGGTGCACCTGGGTGGCTCAGTCGTCCAACTCTTGATTTTGACTCAGGTCATGATCTCACAGTTCATGGGGTCAAGCCCTGCACTGAGCTCTGTGCTGACAGTGCGGAGCCTGCTTGGTATTCTCTCCCTCTCTCTCTGCCCTTCCTCTGCTGTGCTCTCTCTTTCCCTCTATTTCTCTCTCCCAAAATAAATACACAAACATTAAAAAAAAAAAAAGAATGGATGCTATATGTTGTCAAATACAGCTTTTTCTGCATCTATTGACAGGATCATATGGTTCTTATCCTTTCTTTTATTAATACGGTGTATCACATTGATTGATTTGCAAATATTGAACCACTCCTACAGCCCAGGCATAAATCCCACTTGATTGTGGTGAATAATTCTTTTAATGTACTGTTGGATTCGATTTGCTGATAATTTGTTGAGAATTTTTGCATCCGTGTTCATCAGGGATATTGGCCTGTAATTCTTTCTAGTAGGATCTTTGTCTATGGGTGTCTGTACTCCCAGTGCTGATCACAGTACCTGGCACAAAGACCGAGGCCACTAATGGATGAACAATGGAGGGAGTGCTTCAGGACTCTGGACTCTTCAGTTCCCAGGGAGCATTTCAGCTCTAATGCTTTCTGAATATCGAGAGTTCTGGGGTTAATCCTATCTTCTCTTTGGGATTCTCAATTATTAGGAATCCCTCACATCCCATAGACTGGCCTTTGTAGTTCTTAACCTAGAGACCGAATCCATTATCTGATTCTACATTCAAATGTATGTCCTCTCAACTTATTTATTACACACCTAATCCAAGACATAATCATCTCTCCCTAAAGCCTCCTAGATAGACTGCTTGCTTTGGCATCCCTATCTGTCTTCCACACAGCAGCCAGAGCAATCTTTTAAAAATACAAATAAGTGTGGTGAATTAAAGATGGACACAACTTTGTCACTGCTCCCATCAAGAGGTGTGATACGTTTCCTCTTCCTTGAGTCTGGGCTGGTCCATTGGCTTATGTTAACTAACAGAATGCAGCCTAAATGTCTCTGTGTAACTTCCAGAGCTACGTGTTAAAGAAGTCATATAAGTTAAAGGAAAAAATACAGAGAGAGAGAGACAAGCTGAGAAACAGACACTGAACTATAGAGAACAGATGGTCACCAGAGGGGAGGGAGGTGGGGGGATGGGTGAAATAGGTGATGGTGATTAAGGAGTACACTTGTTGTGATGAGCACCGGGTGATGCTGAATCACTATACTGTACATCTGAAACCAATATAACACTGTATGTTAACTGGAATTAAAGTAATCAAAAAAGAACAGTCATATAGATTTAAGCAGGTTACAGAGCCCTGAAAGGTTGCTGACAAGGCACTTGACCCACTGATACATCACAGGGGAAAAGATAACAACAAAATACAGTAACAATAATAATAATAATAAAAATTTCCATTTAAGAAGGATCTTCAGAAGAGCCCAGACCTTCCCAGATATACAAATTTCATTATGTCTTAAAATCTTGTGAGTTTAGTAGTACTTTCCTTGCTTTTCAAAGCAAAGGCTGTGGCTCAGTAGACTAATCTTCAAATCTAAGGCTAACTGACACGGACACTCTAGCTCCTTCCACCTTCCCTACCTGAAGGAGCAGCTCTCAGGTCACTCTTCCTCTCTATTTAGAAGTTATAGCAAATGCTCTCTCCAAGTCTGGACAGTGACATTAAGAGACAAGCCCAGGATCCACATAAGAGTGAAAACATATGGTATCTGTCTTTCTCTGTATGACTTAGTGGGAGGGGAAAGAAAAAAAAAGTTAAGAGAGGGAGGGAGCCAAACCATAAGAGACTCTTAAACACTGAGGATAAACTGAGGGTTGATGGGGGGTGGGAGGGAGGGGAAAGTGGGTGATGGGCACTGAGGAGGGCACCTGTTGGGATGAGCACTGGGTGTTATATGGAAACCAATTTGACAATAAATTACATAAAAAAAAAAAAAGAGAGGCGAGCCCAAATGTTGATGAGATCTTATTTTCTCCAAATTATTAAAACCATATTTCAGATGCCACATGGTATGCCTGTGATTTCTGTCCTACCCTAAGAAACTCCCCATTAAGTACAAGGGCCAAATCCTGTAATTAAAGCCATATGTTAACCAATGCCCTAAACACATTTGCACATCCCCTTTCGAAATTTTGTTGCTTTTCAAAACACACTAATGAGGTAGAAAGGGACTGGCATCCCCATATCGCTTCAGTTGCAAAATCTGTGGTCAGTGCCACCTTCTTAAATGCTTCCTTCCCCACGCCCCATGACCTTCATGTTCCTCACCCTTTCCTTCTCATAAAATGCAGAACGACCTCCCAGTAAGAGAATAAAAAATATTTTGGTTTTGTAGGTCAGCAATATTGTTATGAGCTGTGAGTTACACTACAATCATCATCTTGCCTTTAAATCTGAAAGAATGCAAAACCATGTCTCCTATAATTTGAATTAGTGACCGCTTAAGGGCACCAGTGCCATGGTGTTATTAATGGAACAACACAATCAGCCTCAAGCAACCTGAGCATTAGCAGTTCCCACTACTACGTAAGCCGGGTTTGTTGTATGTATTTATTTACCGTGTCATTGGCACACACATACATAGAGATGTGCTAAAAAGCTGCAGTGTTCAACACCCACACACATATGTGCACGCATGCGCGCGCACACACGCGCGCGCGCACACACACACACACGCACACACACATATGCATGCATCCACCACCTTTGGGGAACTAATATTTCTGGATTACTCTCAATGCACAAAGAGCATCTAAGCTTCTCCATGAACCTACATTAGCTACTGGAAAAGAGTTCCAAATAAGACTTGACTGTATAAATGAAAACAAAATCACACCCACTCCACCTGGTTTAAAACCCCATGGCATTTTTAATGGCTTCCTATTTCCCTTGGAATAAAAACAGCCCCGTGAACTAGTGCAGAAAGCATCTCCAACTCCTGTAGCCCTCCCCTTCCTTTCTCCGTGTCCACGGCCCTGGCTGTCTACACATCTCACTGCCCATCTTCCCCCATGCTGTGCTCTCTCCAGAGAACCCCTCTTTCTCCTGCCCCAACCTCTTTCTTCAGTTTTACAAGTCCCAACTTCTTTTTTAGGTCACAGCTCAAAACTGACTTCTGCAAGGAGGCCTCCCTGACTCTGATCCTTACGTTAGGTGAAGTCCCCCACTTTATATTCCCAGAGTTTCTGAACCTTTCTCTGTCGTAACACACGCCTCGCCTTACTGTTCGTATTTCCAGTAAGTCCCGCTGGACCATAAGCTCCATGAGTGTAAGAGCTCTACCTGTGCTGTTTATTGCTCGTCCCTGGCAGCTAACAAGATGCCGAGCACCTAGAGAAAGGGATGCTTTGTCTTTAAGAGAAGTTCTCCACGTGTGGTCCCCAGACCAGTGGCATTAGCATCTCCTGGAGATGTGTTAGGAATGAAACTTCTCTGGTCCCACCCAGACTTATGGCTCTGAGGTGAGAGCCAGCAGTCTTCAACAAATCCTCCAGGAGGCTCTGAAACACATGAAGTTGGAGAAGTGGGTCTGTAACACGACAGGTGCTCACAATCCAGGAAGTGGGACTCCCACCTGTGCAACCACAAAAGGCCAGACTAGAACCAGTACGTGGATAGTCTTTGCTGATTTTGGATAAGGGCCGGGAGGGAATTTCTCATAGTGAGGAAAGTTTCATGACAGAACGCCCCTGAGGAAGTGACCGGGGCACAACAGGCCCCTAATTGTGCAGGGGTCTTTTCTGGCTTGGAATTAGCACTCAGTAAATGTCGGCTTGAGCGCTGGAGAGGAGATTCCTGAGTTAGGTAAGAGAAGCTACTTTCTGAGTTCCTAGCATCTCTAAGACCCTGGAGACTCTCAGGGACGCCACAGTGATGTTCTGAAGGTTTTTAAAGAAATGTCACGAAGCTTGGAGTCGTTTGGGTTAAAACATCTACGGTTGAATGGAGATCACAAAAACACCAACGCTGGCCCAACCTACCCCGGGAGAAACCAGGCAATGAAGGTTTTATAAACGGCCATAAATAAAAACCCCGATTAAATCCAAGAAGGAAACTACCCGACAGAACAAGGAAGCCCTGTGTTCAGGAGACTTGAAGGAGAGAAGTTGCCTCTTCCAGAAACCCCACACGCCGAAAGGAGTGCGCTCCCACATGAGAGGTTCTCTGAGTTTACACTTCGTCTCCTATTTGGAGCGGACTTAATAGCTAATCGTTTGGAGACGAAATGATGTTGGAAGCCCCGCAGTCAAATTAGAGAAAGATGTAAAATCGGACTGACATGACTAATACCTTTAAACTGCCCCCCCCCCCCCCCATAACAACCAACACATCAACTCCCTAATTAGAAATCACAGTTCACACCATTGCCCCTGAAGCTTCCGGGATGGCTCCCTGCTGACTCAGAACTCAGCTGAGACACTGTTTCTCCAGAGTTCTTGACCCCCCTGCTGAAGAGGCTTCAGCATCTTCTTGTGTCATTGGTTGCTTCTGAAATAAATAGTTCAGTGATGGTCCCATACAACGAATGGCTTGCTTCCACCGAAAGGATCTGAAAGATGTTGAGACCTGAGTACATCTGTTACCCCATATGCCTCAGTGTCAAGCTTCTCAATGGATGAACCAAGCCCTTCTGTGCATTGTTACAGTTCACGAACCAACAAGAAAAGTACTATGTAATGAGGCCTTTCGAGATGTGGGGTCTCTCGACTTGAAAATACTCTCTGGCTTCCCCTTAAAATTTTAACCTTCCTTCACATCGTTCTCATAATAAAAACATAAATTTGGAGCATTTGCCAATATGCGGCAAAACATAAGGAAAAACCAAAATTCAAATGTGAAGAAAGAAATGAAAATTCAAATACACACACACACACACACACACACACAGTCTCTCCTGAACGTATGAAAAATGCATAAGCAAAAGACCAAAAAGAAATGCTAAAAACTGTGGGCTCATGAAAGATGTAATTTCTTCTTAATCTTCTTGCATTATTATCAGATTATAATAATTCATACAATGTGACTGAGATAAGGGTTGGACAAAGGGACCACAGGTCACTGGGGGAAAGACAGACATTCTTTCCATGTGGGACTATAATAAACAACACTGTATAATAGGTTCTCTATAAGGAACCAAATGTCACTGGATCTAAATACCAGCATATCCGAAATCAGTACCTCACACCATACACAGAAACCTCTTAGCTTGAAGTATCTAATGTGAAAAGCCAACCTTCAAAGTTCCAGAAGAAAATATAAGGAGATCTCATTATGACCCTGTGATTGGGAAAGATTTGTCAAAGCAGACATAAAGTACGCTAACTTTAAAAAGGAAAGAGATTGGCAATTTAATTCCATTAAACCTAAAATCAACTTTTCAAGTCACCATCACATGTAAAAACTAGCTACACGTTAAGAAGATATTCAACATATATGACCCCTTCCCCATCCATCAATAAGGAAATAGACGATCTTGTTAGAAACGAGCATACGGCGGGGGGGCGCCTGGGTGGCTCAGTCGCTTAAGTGTCCGGCTTCGGCTCAGGTCATGATCTCGCCGTTCCTGAGTTTGAGCCCACGTCGGGCTCTGTGCTGACAGCTCAGAGCCTGGAGCCTGTTTCAGTTTCTGTGTCTCCCTCCCTTTCTCTCTCTCTCTCTCTCTCTCTCTCTCTCTCTCTCTCTCCCCCTCTCTCTGCCCCCCCTACTCATACTCTGTCTCTCTCTCAAAAATAAACATTAAGAAAAAAAATTTTAATGAGCAAATGGGATGAACATAGATGGGAGGGTTACAGTCAGAAACAAGACAGAGAAGACTTTCCTGACAAGGCGGCCCTGTGATTTTAATGAGGCAGGCTTCCAGGAGCAGAGAGAAAGCAGAGCTGGGGGTGTTTTAGAAGTCCATCACTGAGCAGACGCCAGCTATGCTCTTCAACAACGACCTCTTGATCAGCAATAAACATGATGGTCGGATCTCATCAGTCTCACTTCTGGCTTCATTTCTCAATTGGTTCTAAGCCAGGGCAGGAAAAGAGAGGCAGTGGTACTATTTATTAGACTCAAACCCCAACAGAAAGGAATCTGGGTTTTAGTCTGGATGATTTTGAACAAGGAGGGATGGCATGACCGGCTTTAGCTTTCTTTCTCAAGTTCATCCTGGTGGTTCTACGGAGAAGAGACAGCAGGGGCAATCGTGGAAGCCCAAAGATCACCAGTCGGCTTTCGCCACAACCCAGGACAGGTGTGAGGGTGGCTTTGTGACACAGGTGCGGGAGTAATAACCTGTCAGAGGCAAGAGGCTTTGCTGGGGCATTGGATGGGGGAGGGGCGGGGGGGAGGGGAGCAACATCCAGGATGAGCTCTGGACGGAAATCAAAACCAAACAAAATCACGGATACGAAGCATCTGAAGACAGAGGCGCTAACTCACAATAGCTTTTAAATCACATCTATACATATATAATATACGGATTTTGTATAGGGAAGGCATGAATGAATACTGCTCTGGTTTGATCTGTCAGAGCAGGGCGATAGAAAATACTTTGTAGATACAGAATAAGAAAGGGCAGAGAGAGGAAGCATTTGCTTGTAAGAGAACCAGGGCGAACCTTCTGCCTGCAATAATTCACGTCTCTCTGCCCGGGTCACCAAAAGCTGCTTTCCTGTCGTTCACCAAAATCTCTGGTGGGTCTGCTCATCACTCGTGAACGTTTCCTCCTTACAACCAGCAGCCCCGGTCTAGTGCAAATATGACATTTATGCCCAAATTGAATGTGCGTAAAATGTCACCCTACCCTCAGCCCCGCACAGCAACTTCCAATTATATCGTGTTTTAAGGGACGATGACAAATGTGGGAGAAATTGCCTAGTGGCCTTTGCTAAGATAACAAAATTGTAAAGTTGGGATTAAATCACAGGAAGGGCGTTCTGACTTGGGGAGATGCCAGTTAACTGATTAAGCAGCCACTGTGTGGCTTCTTCAGAGGGGCCACGGGGAAGGGGCTGGGGCTCACCCGCATCTTTTGCACCCTTCGTGCCATCTACACATCACCCCTGCAGAGCAGAGAATCGTGAACCACGTCCTGAGAGCTCTTTATTAGGCTGACGGCAAGGCCACCGGCTGTAGAGAAGGAACGTTCGTTTTGAGAGGCGTCACCGCTGAGCGTTCCTTGGGCACATGACCCTGAACCCCTAGGCCTGGATCCTGGTCTGCCACCCTGTAGCTGTGTCTGCTCGGGCAAGTTTTTCTGAATCTCATGCCTCAGTCTCTCCATCTGCTACACGTCAACACGAATCCCATGTGCGTGCCTACGGATTGTGAGGATTAAAAACGATGACCTATATATAAAACACCACTTCTTTGAGCTGTGATAACAAACCACCCCGGCCCAGGGGGCTTCAGCAAGAAACGTTTACTTGTCTCACTTCTGGAGGCTGAAGTCCAAATCGAGCTGCCGACAGACTCCGGGTCTGGGCGACGTCTGCTTTCTGGTTCATAGACAGCCACCTTCTCACTGGGTCCTCAGGTGCAGGAAGGGGCGAGGGAGCTCACTGGGGCCTCTTTTTATAAGGGCACGAATCCCACTCACAAGGGCCCCACCCTCATGACCAAATTCCCTCCCAGAGGCCCCACCTCCAAACACCATCGTGCTGGGGATTAGGTCTGAACATACGAATTCTGGAGGGACACAGTCAGTCCTATCAAAAGAGTGCCTGATACCCGTGTATGCACAACAAAGACCAGCAGGTAATATCTTTTTCTAAAAAAAAAGTTTTTTAATGTTTTTGAGAGAGAGGGAGAGAGACAGAGACAGAGAGAGAGAAAGGGCAGACAGAGGGAGACACAGAATCCGAAGCAGGCCCAGGCTCCCAGTTGTCAGGACAGGGCCCCACGCAGGGCTCGAACTCAGGAACCCGGAGATCACGACCTGAGCTGAAATCAAGTCAGAAGCTCATCCGACTGAGCCACCCAGGCGCCCCCGGCAGGTAATATCTTTAAAGAAGCTCCACCCAGGGCATATTCTATGACAGCTCCTGACAACCAGTAGGAGCCAAGCGATGGTTTGTTGCACGGAGGTTGAATGATCATGACCTTCTCAATTTCAGTTTCCACACTGGTAAAAGGGAGTAGTAACATTAACCCCCAAGGTCGTGAGGAACGGGGAAAGAACGTGGCAGGTAACAAATACCTGGCGGTTTATAAAATGGACTTTAAAAGCCCCACTCGCGGAACTAAAAACAAAATCGGGGAGACCCGCCATTCGGTTACTTGAGAGCTTGCCTGATTCAGTGTTGAAAACGCAAGTCTGTTTACTTTCCGAACAGCAGACTTTGCATTTTAAACTGTGACACAGAGATTGTGTGTTCACTTGTTTTTGTTGATTTCTCCCTGGAAGGGGATGATGCCTACCTCATGGGGTCATTATGCAGAGGAAGCGAATTAACACAAGAGAAGTCAGGCAGGTAGGAGATGCTGTGTATTGAGCAGTATCTCCTTCCCAAAAAACAAACCAAGAGACAATGTCCTCCAGGGAACCATGGCTGTCCCTCTCTCTCTCCCTCTCCCTCTCTCTCTCTCTCTCTCTCTCTCCCCGTCTCCCTCCCATGACTGAGCCCCACAAGCCAGGGACCCAAGGTCCCCTGCTCCTCCCTCCTCCCTCCTAGTGACCCCCATGGTTTGACCTCAAATCACTGAAGGGGACGTAATTCTTCGGGTCATTCCACTATTGATGAGGCCACTTCTGATGGGTGCTGATATGAATCTTTCCACAGTACAGCTGTACTGCCAGAAAGCTGAAGATGAAGGAAGCCCTCTCTTTCTCTCTCCACCAGAATTACCAACCTTCTCCATTAGCACTGAACCCGAAAAGCCTTATCTGCTTAATTTCTTACAACATATACAAGGAAGAGGTCTGCAGAGTAACGGGCATCTGTGGAAAAGAGATTAATAGGCAAGTTAAGTTTCCTAGGTTGGAATATCAAAGTGGGTTCTCTCACTGCAGGACTTGTCAGAGCCTTTGGCATGTCACTATTCACATGGCTCTTCGGGAATGGGAATATAAGAAGTGCTTCTAAAGCTTACTTGATCAGGCACACACCTCTCGGTAGAATACGGTTTTGCACGCTGTGGATCGACAGTGTTCCGAGGAACTGATATAAGAATGCATTAAATGCCCATCTACTGCCGTTGAATGCCTGTGGTACCTCCTGCTGGGCTAGGGACGTGACAGAGAACTCGACAGGTGGTCCCTGCCTTCGGGAAGCCTGAGGTCTAGTAAGGGCATGACTGACAAATCAGTAAACCCACAAGTGGAGTTCATAACGCACACACACGAAGGATGCAAATGGGCCACAGTTCAGGCTTAGTTTGCGGAGAGGGCGGGACAAACACAGTTTCCGTGGAAGGGAAGTATTTGCGATCTGGATGAAAGGTGATCTGGCTAAGGTGGGAACGGGAAAAGACAGGGAAGTGGGAACAACAGCACAGACAAGGGCAAGAGGACTGGAGAACACAGGGCCTGGGTGGTTGTGCCGCACGAGGAGGGGCAAGGTATGCACGATGGGTCAAGGGCATTCTAGAGAAAGCCTGATGATGCTGAGAAGGAGGGGGAGGAGGAGGAGAGGGAGGAGGAGGGGAGGGGGAGGAAGGGAAAGGGGAGGGGGAGGAGGAGAAAGGGGGAGAAGGGGGAAGGGGGAAGAGGGGAAAGGGGGAGGAGGGGGAGGGGGAGGAGGGGAGGAGGAGGGAGGGGAAAGACATGGAGGAGGGGGCAGAGGAGGAGGGGGAGGGAGAGGGGGAGGGGGAGGAAGGAGAGGGGGGAGAGGAATGGGGAGGGGGAGGGGGAGGAGGGGGAAGGGGGAGGAGGTGGAGGGGGAGGGGGAGGAGGGAGAGGCATGAGGCGGGGGAGGGGGAGGAGGGGGAGGAGGAGGGAAGGGGGAAGGGGGAGGGAGCGGGGGAGGAGGGAGAGGAATGGGGAGGGGGAGGGGGAGGAGGGGGAGGAGGAGGGAGGGGGGG